>NC_133357.1:24446169-24746169 GCF_030506205.2 Paramisgurnus dabryanus
CTAAATTTAGACCAATCTCAAATAAAAATGTTTATGTCTAATATGCTATAAAAAGTAATATTTAGCCAACTTTGTACATTTTAGCTGAAATGTGTATGTATGACAAATTCCCCGCCAACGCAGAGAGACAGCACTGCTTCGAGTTATAAATGACCTCCTGTTAGCATCTGATTGCAACGCTATTTGTCTTCTAGCACTTCTGGACCTTTTGACACTATAGATCATGCCATGCTAATGGATAGACTAGAAAAGTATGTCAGTTTCAGTGGTCAAGTCTTTTTGTGTAATCGTATCATCTTTATGCAAGTGAGGAAAATAAATATAAATCTCAGGTCAAATAAGGAATCCCACAGGGATCAGTTTTAGGGCCTGTACTTTTCTCACTGTACATACTTCAGTTTTTGTTGTTATACTGAATATACCTAAAGTAGCTTCACATCTCCTTAGAACCTAGCAATACCCATCAGTAGGGCCCTATAATTTCCGCGATCACGGATTTGCGGAATTGACAAATTAACACGAAATCTAGTGTAAACGCGGAATTTCGCGAAATTTTATATATTTTTAATAAAATTCTGTTTTTGTGTGGGTGAAGAACGTATGTCTGGGGGAAATGCAGACTGGGGGGAAGTAAATCTGGGCAACACACCCCCTCCAAAACACTGAAACCATACGAAGCGGCTCTCCACGACTCTGCTTTCATCAGCAAAAAAATTAAGAACTTTGACGCTAAGCACTTAGTTCCAAGCAGTTCCCATATGACTTTTATGTGACCGGAGAACTGTTATTTTGTAAGTTTTGTCAACATTCCGTTCACTGTGAGCGCAAAGACACTCTCTCATCCACGTCTGTCTCACTGCACCTCTCTCAAGTGCATTTGTCCGAAGTCCAAACACAAATCCTCATGTATTTATTCAGTTTTATGCATTTCATGCAAGCTGAGGCAAACTAACTATCCCCGCATTTAAAATATAATCATCTGCATCATGGCGCCGCTCTTTGTCTCTCTTTCGCTCGCACGTGCAAAGAGCTGCACACTCATGCTGTCCGAAGTCAGATGATCACTATCCTGTGTATGTTTGTAAAGTTATATGCATTTCATGCGATTGTGTTTAAAATGTGTACCGTGTTCCGCTTTGACACGTGTAGCCTTCTGCAACAACACTAAACAATGCATTGAATTTTGTTGTGTGTGTGTGCGCACGCCTGTGTGTGTGTAAATGCATGTTTTACAGTCATTAAGTAATCGTGTTTTCCCGTTTTTCCCCAAATCATTTACATTTTAATCATTAAAAAGGGACAATCTTTTTATGACTAAAATAATAGTAAAGGGTAAAAAAAATTGCGAAAAATTAAAACTGATAAAACGAAATTGGCAAAAATTTAAACGGACAAAACGGAATTTGGGAAAAAATAAAACGGAATTTGGGAAAAAATAAAACGGATTTTATAGGGCCCTACATCAGTCTTCCATACTTATGAACTAATTTAAAAATAGTTCTTTTAACTAAATTCTTAAAGGCAGGAACTGATTTTTAAATGGAATACCCTCTAAAAATAACGTAAAATACAAAATTTATTTAAATAGTTGCACCTTCATTTCGTCTGCTACAGTTTAAGTGTGATGTTAGATAGCAATCTGTCATTTCCAAAGTGTGTGGCGCTACATTCTTCCATCATATAAATATTTAAAAATTGCACCACATGGTTCAGATGCAGAAAAGCGTATTCATGCATTTACGACCTCACAAACAGATTACTGTATTTCATTGCTGGGTGAATGTCATGCAAGGCTATTGAATAAGCTTCAGCTGGTTCAAAACACTGCAGCAAGAGTGCGCACAAGATCAAAGAAATACGATCAAATAAGCCCAATTTTATTGTCTATGCTCTGGCTGCCTATTGGGTTTCAAATACATTTGAAAATCGTGCATAACAGTACAGTATACAGCATTAAATGGCCTAGCGCCTCAGTATCTTTGCGAAATTTTGGCCTGTTAATAATTAATGCCACAATAATTCTCTTGAATGGAACCAAACACACACAACGATCTTACTCTACAACTTTTACATTAAATATAAACAGCATCTATGCTCTAGCTTCTATCTATAGCTTGCATTGTCTACATTTCTCGTCCTCCTGAGGCTGACAGACAGATCGTTGTGCTGTATTGGTGAGATCTTTAAAACAACCTCAACTCTTATAAATATGTCTGAGATTTCATGCTGTGCCTCAAGTGATATGACTAAATCATCAAGACAGAGCTGTGGAGGACAGCAGGGCAGGAGGCACATCAATAGAGGAATGTCGCAATGATTGAATGTACTTGTAATAGAGGCGCATAAGCAAAACTAAATGATTTCTTGGGCCAACAGTTATGTAGCTGCCCTATGAAGTGATGCCACCTTAATGAGCTACTTTTGACAATGGATGGGCATAAAGTCTGCTTTACCCTGCAGCTTGTTCTGGCTATTACCACTAACACACATTGTAAGTCTTTTAAAGCCATTGTGGGTAGGTCTGTTAAAAAAAGGTCTGTTTGTAGTATGCATTAAGTGGTCTACAACAGTCTGCAGTGGGTTTATAGTGATCCCATTTAATGCTAAAACTGATATCTTTCCAGATTCCACACAGTTCTGTGATTTACATGTCTTTGTGTTTTGATCATCTGTTTATATGGAGGACCTTAGTCTCTTCCTAAAGAGCATGATGATAAATCTATTGGCCGTTGACTGGCTCTCCCCAGCTGTACTCCTGGACAGCACAAGCACTGCTGCTTGTGCGGAGAATCAAACCCATCCATCACGGCTCCCTTTACAGCTCCAAATGGTCACGGATGAGAAAAATGTTCACTCAGCTGCTGATTAATTACAACTCTCTGTGGCTCAATATTAATGTATTGCAAATACGCACTAACATGCTGTGTGAAATGAAATTAACAAAAGAACTTTGTTGAAACAGACAGATCTGGCAGAATCTTTTCCAAAGCAACTTAACCCCTATTTGCACAGGATTAGTATTATCTGGTGACCTAGTGATTTGTAATAACTGCGGAGGTTGTCTGTGATCTTTATCCTGTGCGAATCTGCCATGTTTGTAATTTGTAAAGTAAAATTTCCTCCGCAAATGACCCATCATATCTTTCAAGGTCCTGTGATAATATAAGTCCTGTGCAAGGATTTGGCCAGGACATGGTGGGATCATATATCATTTTCTCAAGGCTGTGCGCTTTTTATTTCATTTTTCTCTGGTTCTGCACCTCTCGCAATGCAGCTGAGGAGTGCAGCATGCACACATACATTCAGAGATCCGTTTCTTATGGCTTTCCATGTGAAACTTGAAGGTTTTTACACATCTGATCTATCCTCATCCATATTTGAGTATTATTATTCAGAATGTGCAGAACTTTAATTCGACACGGCTTCGTGACGCGGCTGATCAGGAAAAACTCTGATTAACATGCAAAAGATACCTTTTACCGTTTGTCGTGGCATTGCATGTGTTATGCAAAACCTCAACATCATATCTGGATGATAGGTCAGTAAAATTGAGTAAAATTACAGGCTTTGCTGCATGCGAAAGGGCCACACGAAACTCAAATGTAGGGGGGTAATTCCTAAATCACACTAGGTCTCTAGATAACACTATTCCCGCGCGAATAGGACTTTATTTTCATTTCTTAAAAAATCGCATTAATTAATCAGAAGGCCTTTATTAACTCTTTCGCCGCCATTGACGAGATATCTCGTCAATCAAGAGAAAACGCTTCCCTGCCAATGACGAGATTTTCCGTCTTTCCGCAATACCCTTCCGCAACTTTTTAAACCCGGAAGTATTGCCCTATGGCAAGCGGCTGCATGTCCGTGTCTGTTTTAAAGATCGCTCTGAATGGGATCTCTATGAAAAATCCGTCACAAATATGGAATTATTTTTGCTTTTTGCTCAAAATGTGGTGTTTTTCAGAAACCTACCCATATTCAAAAGCTGATTACAAAAGAACCACTAAAGGTAGGATGAAACGTTTTTTTTTTTTTTTTTTGAAAGCAGAGGGTCTGTTCTTTCATTTGGTATATTGAATGTTTATATATTTGAAGAAGAACATTTTCTGGAAGGCATTAAACTTTGGTGAAAATCATGATAAACGCTGGCGCTGGCTGGCAACTTTTTTTTTTTTAAACGCTGGCGGTGAAAGAGTTAACACCCTGGAGCTGTGTGGATTGCGTCTGTGAAGGATGGATGCACTTTTTTGGGCTTCAAAGTAGAAGTTGTTCCCTGATCCCTGTTTACTAGCATTATAAAGCTCGGAAGAGCAAGGACATTAAAAAATCTTTAATTGTGTTCATCTGAAAAAAGATAATTATGATAATTTACGTACATCGAGGATGGCTTGAGGGTAAATAAATCATTATTCGCTGGAGTATCCCTTTAATATCCGCAGGGCTTTTCTGAAGGGATTAAATACTGAAGCAGAGATTGCATTTTCCTCTGAACAGGTCAGAATAACCCTACACTGTACATCAAAAATATTTATGTTTTAATTTAGTTTGAAAAAAATGCAGCAGATATATGACTTACTCAGATGACATTTCTTCAAATATATGGCTTTTAGGATACTTCTAACTGTCAAGTTGATGTATAATGACAGATCTGCTCTAATGCGGTGATCACAGATATCAGATTCATCAATTCATTGAAAAACAACGCATGTATAAAAAATTACTTCTCAAATAACTGCAATTTTACAGAGATTGCGATAGAAAGGCCAAGTTTGCAGACTGCTGGTTTAAGTGAAAGTCCAACAGAAAAAAAATTCATTATTTCTTAGAATTTGCACAAACTTAAAAATGATCCATGCTCTACAAGCATATCCTATTAATGGAGCATCCTGTCTGCCCCAATACAATTTATTCAATTTGCCGTTATGTTGATTCCAAACCGAGGCTGTGAGGGATGGACATCCAGAGCATGCACTTTAAACCTATTGTTTTGTATGAGGATTCTGGTCATTCAGCCATCAAAACACAGAAAAAACATAATTTTATAAATTTCCACATGCAGGACAAAGAACCTCAGAAATCATGGATTGTTAAAAAAACAAGGGACATATGAGCTAAATTTGACATGAGTATAGCGCATTGTGTACTTAATATCTAATATCAAAACAATAGGTTTAAAGCACACGCTCTGAATGTCCATCCATCACAGCCTTGTTTTGGAAACAACATTGCAGCATGCTGAATAAGGCATATGCACTAATGCACATACCATTTAGATACACATACTGTATGTACCCTTGAGGTACTAATATGCACTCTAAAGGTACAAGTGTGTACTTTTTGAAAAGGTATTGCCGTAATGACAGCTTTTGTACCTATTTCTGAGAATGTGCAAGGAAAGACATATGGGCCTGGTTTCACAGACAAGGCTTAGCTAAAGTCAAGACTAGGCCTTTGTTAAATTAAGATGTTTAAGCATCTTTTAGAAAAAGATATTACTGGTGTGTATCTTAAGACAGATCAATGGCACTTGCATATTATAAGATTTGTCAGCATCTGTCAACTCAAAGTTAAGTTTAAAGGGGACATTTCAAAATAAATCTTTGGTGTTCCCATAGAAAGTATGTAAAGTTTTAGCTCAAAATACCATATAGATAATTTATTATAGCATGTTAAAATTGACACTTTGTAGGTGTGAGCAAACATTTTCTGTTTTGGCGGTGTCCTACAAAATGCAAATGAGCTGATCTCTTCACTAAAATGGCAATGCCTTGGTTGGATAGTGCAAATTAAGGGCCGTTATTATCCCCTTCTGACATCATAAGGTGAGCCAAATTTCAAATACCCATTACAGAGAATGGTTCACCAAAACTAAGTTACTGTGCTGATCTTTTTCACATTTTCTATGTTGATGGAAGCACTGGGGACCCAATTATAACACTTAAAAAAGTCAGTTTTTTATGATATGTCCCCTTTAAATTATATTCTGTCAGTAGGGATTTTATGAAATTTTTACATTTGACTGAACATATCCTGATAACACTGTGCCCATCATAACTGTACAGTATGAACTCGCTCCTTTTTGATTTAGTGCTGAACACATCTGAACACAATGATGTACTGTACTAAGACGTTTAACATTCATTTTAAATTAAATTCATTTAACCTTCATGTTGTGAATTGGCACATGCTTTGTTCTTTCTTGACATAATGCAAAGTCTTACAATCTTTCCCAGAGGCAAAATGTGAAAGTAATGGAGAATGAACAACTGGCAGTGAATATTAACCTCTAGTCCCTCAAGCTTTTGAAAACTGGACAGAATCACTTTTTACAGCATTCTTTTACAATAAAAAATTTGGAGAATTAGATTACACAAAACATGCATTTTTAGCAATATTCATCTTAAAGAGCACCTATTTCATGCCTAAAACAATGTTATTTTGTGTATTTGGTATAATACAATGTGTTTGCGTGGTTTTATGATAAAAAACACATTATTTTCCACATACCGTACATTTTTGTTGCTCTTGATTTCTCACTCTTCCTGAAACGCACTGATTTTAAAAGCTCTGTGTCCCTGATTGGCCAGCCAATCTTAATGTTGTTATTAGCCTGAATACCTCTGACATCAGCCAGAAATGTAATGCTACTTACCATGTTTGAATGATTATCAGGAGTTAACGATTTCAAAGCGGCAGGAATTATGATTATGTCTGTCTTTACTACATCACCAATCCCAGAAAGTAACGATAACTTGCGTCATCGTTTTACTTTGGGGTTTGTACCTTTTGCATATCATTAACATGTACTAATACACACTTACACACCATTGGGAATTGTAAAAATGTGTGTATCGTACCATTGGTGCTTTTTAAACATGACTTTGATGGTAAAACCTAATGGTGTCAATAATAAATGAGTCTGGCTGATAACCCAACTAATGTGTCACAGAAATGAGGTACAATTTCAGATTGGCTCTAAAACATTTCTGAAAAAGCATTTGGTTTTCTTGCACCTTTTCCATTTAACAAACTAAGCAAAACAAACACCGAGAAACCAGAACTGCAGCCATTGCCAAGGTTTAAACGTTTATCACCAGGTTACATGGCTTTGTAATCTTGGAGTTGAATCAACAATCAATCAATGCCAGGGTACGAGAGGACAGAACAAATCGATTCTCAGTTAGCAGCCGTGTGATAACTGTAGAGGTATCGGCCTCCAGAGGTGAACTGCTGTGAGCTTTAAAGCCCACAAATGACTTGACCCTAGCAGAGATCCCAAATAAGCAGATAAACGGGTAACACATTGTTTATACGATACGAAAAAGTAATGCAATATACCAAATTGTAGTTTGGCAATAAAAGTGATTCATATACGCTGTTTAAAGGTGCATTGTGTAACTTTTAAGAGGATCTCTTGACAGAAATGCAATTTAATGTACATTATTATTTATAAAGACCTTACTTAATGAACCGTATGAGTATGAGCCGTTTTTTATCTACATACACCGCGGGTCCCTTACATGAAAGTCATCTTTTTGTGCCGCCATGTTTCTACAGTAGCCCCAAATGGACAAACTCTTCTACAGATCATGTTTCGTCACTACGCTATCTCAGACGATGACATGTTTGTCCTGTGGCATGCAGCAAGCTTAGCTTTTTTTTTGCATTTCGAAAGGGAGGAGTGAGCTGTGGACTGAGCCGTTGCTTGCAATTTGCAATCTCACCGCTAGATGACTCTAAAATCTACACATGGCACCTTTAAATGCTTGTAAGCAAAAGTAAGATATTTTACAATATCCCAAATTCCATGCTAAATAATTTGGATTTTATATGATTTATGAGGCAAGGTAAGTAAGTAATGCCAACAGCTCTGAAATTGTATTGATTTTCCAATCACTCTTGTTTATAATTTATAAAACATGCATGAGAGCATTTCCATATTCAATTTATCATGTCACTGATAATTTAAGGGTGTCCCTTTTTATCTGTAAATATACAGTAATTCATTTTATTACTTTTGTACATTTTCTAAAGAGAATAATGAGTGGTGCTGCTTGTGTGTCCAAAACTTATCACAATAATCCCAGGGTGTTTTGGGTGGGTGGCAGGCTGTTGCGATGCAGTTGCCAAGGCATTCTGTAGAGTTTGGTGTATTGATATGCTAATATTTATGCGTTCTAGGTTGTTAAAGAAGAATTATTTGCACATACCATTGCACATACCTCCATCACTTATTTTTAGTGGCTGTTAGTGCTAAAAAAAACTGTCACGGCTAGTCCGTGTCATGTTTTGTGTATTGCACTGATCCGTCTCACCTGGACACTCATTGACTCATTACGCCAATACACTACACCTGTCTTGTGTTTAATTGTCTTAGTATTTATATGCCTTGTTTCTGTCACACCGGTTGCCGGATTATTGTCATTACAACCCTGTCTGTTCCCTGTGTTGGATGTTCCTGTTTTCCTGTATTCACCATGTCAGCCCTCGTGTTTTTATTATTAAATGTTATTTATTTTGAACTTTGCGTTTGCGTCCTGTCACTCCTACCCAGTCATGACAGAATAATCCGGCCAAACTGGACGCAGCAAGTTCACGGAGGGCGGCTCCCCCAGGAGTTTCGTCGAGGGGGAGTAGTGACATCGGGGTTCATTCCCCATCAGCCCCGATGTCTCTTGGGGACCACCATGAGGATCGGCCCAGGCGGCCCCCAATGGTTGAGTCGTCGTCGACGGTCCCTCGGAGGACCACCGCCACGCTTGTAGTAGGATCCGGAACGGACCACGCCCCATCATTTCCCCGGGGTGGCTACCGAGTGAGGGTGATGACGGGAGATGACTTCCGGGGGGCACCTCATCGTCGACGATTCCCAGAAGGGGGGTAATTCGTCTGCCTCGGTTCTCGGAGCGATCGCTCCGGTTCTCCTGGCGCAGTCCGGCCCACCATCCTGTTGGTTTCGTCCCGGCGGCTGCCGGCTTCACCAGGGTCCCCAAGCCCTCCACCCCTCCCTTGGACTCTCGCTACCAGACTTTGTTTTTGTTTTGTGTTTATGTGAGTGTCTGGTAGCCACTCGTAGAGGGAGGGGTTATGTCACGGCTAGTCCGTGTCATGTTTTGTGTATTGCACTGATCCGTCTCACCTGGACACTCATTGACTCATTACGCTACACCTGTCTTGTGTTTACTTGTCTTAGTATTTATATGCCTTGTTTCTGTCACACCGGTTGCCGGATTATTGTCATTACAACCCTGTCTGTTCCCTGTGTTGGATGTTCCTGTTTTCCTGTGTTCCTGTATTCACCATGTCAGCCCTCGTGTTTTTATTATTAAATGTTATTTATTTTGAACTTTGCGTTTGCGTCCTGTCACTCCTACCCAGTCATGACAACTACTTTGCGAAATGTAAAAAGTTTTAAATGGAAGTAAAGATCAAAGAACCATCCATTAATTATACACGTTCTAATCTTGGGCTATGGTTAAACGTCTATTAGAAGTGTAGAAACACATTTGGGCAAAGTTTGTCTGCCCATCAGTCTTAATTAATAAGGGTAAACAAACTTGGCTTGCTGTCCTTGAAGGCAACTCGAACCTGAGTCCCAAGTTCAAGTAAAAGAACTGCACAGAGTATAAGCAAATAAGCAGTGAAGGATGAGATTGGGAAGAGGAGGGATGGCGGAAGAATTGCTGCTGTGCGGAGGCATTGAGACTTCCGCTTATATGCTTTTAATGATGATTAACACAGGAATGTTTAGGTTCCTCACAAACCTACATTTAAAGTGTACTCGTTAAACTATGGCTACTGCAATAAAAAAAAAAATTCTCATGGTACCGCTATCGCTGAATAATAATGTATTCGTTTGCCTGCAGGAGTGATACTTTCCAGTCGTTTGCAATGTCACAGAGTGGAACGTCCTCACATATTGACATGTATTCGAATTTGCAGGGTACATTTGCAAATGATTCACGAAGCCATTCCTCAGCAATTCTTTGATCGATTGTGTTTTACAAGTATGCTCAAACTCTAATGACAGCAATCCTGTGTGATCGCAGATGCGTTGGTTGGTAGAGAGAGAGAGAGAGAGAGAGAGAGAGAGAGAGCGTGGGCCGGTACAAAAGTGGAAATTATCAAGGTCATCTGAAGTCGGCTCTTAAAGGGCAACATACACGACAAAGCTATTACGTTGTTATTATACACATTTAGTCGTGACCCGGTGGTTGAGGACCTCTGGCCTAGAATTGAGAAATGTTTGGGGTAAAACGGTTTGGGTAAAACACTGTGCTCATCAATGTCAATGTCACTTTTTACTCAGCCTTCAAATCACAGTGAAGAAGAGCTATCCCACAACAACCAATTAGCATGGTGAAAGGTCTGAGTGTCATCGCGTCCAACAACTCAAAATAAAAAGCCATAAACTCATAAAAGCAATACGATGGGCACCATGTGGATTTACTTCCTGTTTTCTTTAAAACAACTGCATCCTAATGACAAAAGCGTGCTCGGATCGATAAAGTACAGTCAGTGTGAGGGCAAGCTTGTGGGGGAGTGGGGAGGGGGACAATCAAGCTTGGGCACCCTAATTTGAATGCACCCTAAAGCACCTCAGCTGATAAAACTGGCGCAGGGGTGGTGATAGCGCAGTGGATGACGCACGCCTTTGGTGTGAGATTCCTGCGTTTCGAATCCACTGTAACACACCATTGTGTCCCTGAGCAAGACGCTTAACCCCTAGTTGTTCCAGAGGCGTGCGACCTCTGACATATATAGCAATTGTAAGTTGCTACAATAAGCGTCAGCTAAATGAATAAATGTAAATAAAACGCTGCCATGCATCCACAGTCGCAGTTTACAAAAGAGGGCCTGATGTCTTCAGCCGTTTTTGAATGTTTTGTTGTAAATACTACGGCCTTATGGTGGTTATTTACCTGCCCAGTGCCCATCCACAGTAATTTGAATGAGTCAGTAAAACAATACTGTAGAAAACACAAATTATACTAGTAATTTAATGAGCTCTTTGCATTTAGGCTTGAGCATCAAACCCTATAACACACACAAACAGTTATCTTTCCAATAAAATACAATATACTATATGTCCCTGTATCGTTTTATGTGTTGTTTGTGTGCCTGTAGAGTACCGAATTTAGCATTCTGGTCTTTGGGGGCAGTCTCTCTCTCTCTCTCTCTCTCTTTCATATGCAAGTCTGCTGTTGCTCTACTCTAGAAGTATAAAGCAGCTTTGATCAATGCTTCCTTTTGCGCTCTCCGGTCTCACATGTCTGGTGTCTAGCAGGACGCAGATGATGGAAAGAACGCAAATTTAATTCAGTACAATAACCTTGACTTTACCTTAATGGTGCACACGGAGTACATTTCTACATTTAGACTTACAGTCGTATGCAAAATATATTTGGGTGTTTGGATCAGCAATTTCATTTTGATCAATTAAATAACTGAAGGACACAGTTATATTTCAGTAGTGTAATGAAGTTTATTGGATTAACAGTGTGCAATATGCATCAAAACGAAATTAGACAGGTGCATAAATTTGGGCACCCCAACTGAAAAAAAAACACATCAATATTTAGTAGAGCCTCATTTAGCTTCCTATAGCCTGTGATGAGTGTCTGGATCCTGGATGAATGTATTTTGGACCATTTCTCCTTACAAAACATATCCAGTTCAGTTAGGCTTGATGGTTGCTGAACATGGACAGCCCACTTCAAATCACCACACAGATGTTCAATGATATTCATGTCTGGGGACTGGGATGGCCATTCTAGAGCATATTAGAATGTACTTGTTTCTCTGAATAAATGCCAGAGTAGATTTTGAGCAGTGTTTTGGGTCTGTGTCTTGTTGAAATATCCAGCCCTGGCGTAACTTCAACTTTGTGACTGATTCCTCGACATTATTCTCAAGAATTTGATGACATTGAGTGGAATCCATGCAACCCTCAACTTTAACCAGATTCCCAGTACTGGCAGTGGCCACACAGCCCCACAGCAGGCTGTGTTCTTTTGCCGCCATGAATAACGCCCCTTGTTATGAGCAAATAACTCAATCTTTGTTTGATCAGTCCACAGCACCTTATTCAAAAATGAAGCTGGCCTGTCCAAATGTGCACTTGCATACCTCAAGCGACTCATTTGTTATGTGTGTGCAGAAAAGGCTTATTTCCAATCAAAGTGCAAAGTGCGCTAAATTGTTGAATGGCCCACAGTGACACCATATGCAGCAAGTTGATGTTGTAGGACTTTGGAGGTGGTCTGTGGGCTGTTTTTGACCGTTCTCACCCTCCTTCACCTTTGCCTCTTCAATATTCAACTGGGCCTGCCACTTCTGGCCTTAACAAGAACTGTGCCTGTGGTCTTCCATTTCTTCACTATGTTCCCTTACAGTGGACACTGACAGCTTATATCTCTATGATAACTTTTTGTAGCCTTCCCCTAAACCAGTGTTTCCCAATCCTGGTCCTCGAGGCCCCCCTCCCAGAAAGTTTTAGATGTCTCCTTATTTAAAACACCTGATTAAACTTATCAGCCTTCTTCCAAAATGGTAAACATGGCTGTTTCTCAATTTGGGTTCTCTCTATCGCTCTACGTCATCATTAACAATCGAAGTTCAATTCCGATTCTCAAGAACGCAAGTACAGAGGACGCATGAAAATAGCTACCCCGTCTCACAAAGTTTTGTGATATAGTCACGTATTTTTTTATTCTTTTTTCGTGCTATTATCACAAATTTTCGCATTTTTTCGTGATCGTATAACGAATTCCTGTTTTCGTGTCCTATTTTTAAACCATTGTCGCTTCGGTTTAGGGTTAGATTTGGTGCTTGCATTAGAATGTCACTTTATATATTGTATATATTTATACTATTTTTTTCTGATTTATTTTTTTATAAGTCGCCTGGCATCAGGGTTAGAGTTGGTTTTGGTTAGGGATGTCATTTTATGTAAATCTAACCCTAAACCGAAGCGACAATGGTAAGAAAATAGGACAAAACAGTTGAGTAACCAATACGTGATAATCACACGAAAACAGGAATTCGTTATACGATCACGAAAAAACGCGAAAATTTGTGATAATAGCACGAAAAAAAAAAAAATATGTGACTATATAACGAAATTTCGTGAGACTGGGCTGGAAAATACCCAGATGAGTTCTTGATATCGAGGATGCATCGAGTGCAGACTTGCGCGTTGAAATCTGGGGAGGTCACGTTGCCAGCAGGAAGATCGCACACAAGTTCTCACAAGTGCGTTCTGTGTTCTCGCGACCTTCTGAGTTCGTTCTTCCAAGGTCGCCTGGCAAGACCAATCTTCACGAGAACACAAGTCCATTCTTTGCGTTCTTAGAATTGAGAAACAGCCCATGTCTCCCTATCAAGCTGATGAGTTGAATCAGGTGTGTTAAATAAGGAGACACCTAAAACTTTCCGGGTGGGGGGCCTTGAGGACCAGGATTGGGAAACACTGCCCTAAACCATAATGTTGAACAATCTCTGTTTTCAGGTCATTTGAGAGTTGTTTCTCTTCAAAGGAGAGTCAAAGAGAACAACAACTTGCAATTGGCCACCTTAAGTATCTTTTCTCATGATTGGATGCACCTGTCTATGAAGTTCAAGGCTTAATGAGCTCACCAAACCAATTGTGTATTAACCAGTGCTAAGTAGTTACAGGTATTCAAATCAATGACAATATGACAAGGGTGCCCAAATGTATGCACCTTTCTAATTTCGTTTTGATGCATATTGCACATTTTCTGTTAATTCAATTAACTTAATTTCACTACCGAAATATTACTGTGTCCTTCAGTTATTTGATAGAACATTTAACATTTAAATATTTATAAATGAAAATCATGGATATTGTCAGGGGTGCTCAAACTTTTGCATACGACTGTTTACATTGCAGAATATTTCTGCACTGGTATGACCAATATGAGCCTCAGGCAGGTTTTCATATGAATGAAACACCAAAGCCAGCAGCCGAACAGAGGAACATGGTGGAAAAGCCCAAACCAAGAACAAAGCTTCTCTGGTGAAATATCATGAAGTGCATCTGTATCCACTCAGAGCTCTTCTGGACCAACGTAAAGAACTTCAGACAGCACAGGAGGGTCAGCTCGCTTATAGCTAAGGGCTAACAGTGAACTTTTCCCTTTGCATTGCACGGGTCCAGAGTGCAAATAAAGTTTCATAGTTGACCTTTCAAAGTTCCATTACTTTCAGGCAGTTCAGCTATTTCAAGCCATGATATTTCTTTTATTGTTTTCAGAAGAATGGCTTTGAATAGTGTCTGTTAGCATCAAATTAATGCACTATGCACTTCTTTCATGAAAAAAGAAACTGAGTTTTGAGTGTTGGGGAACTTAAAGGGGCGGTGCATGGTATTTCATGCATTCTGACTTCTGAATTAACACACAGTTAAAGAGTTGTATTCCTCATGCTAAACAAAAGCATGTCAAGAGCAGTTGATCTTGTGAGAGAGTATTTCTAGGTTAAACTCACTTCTGTTTCCTACAAGTTTCAAAGTTTTTTTAACTGTTATGTATCATGGACTGTTTATTCCTTTTATGGGCACTCCCCCCGGAAAATCACGCCCACACGTCAATCAGAGTGAGAACGCTCATCATTAACATTGTTCCTTCGAGTAAAATCAGCCAGAGTTAAAGTCACAAGCATCACGGCATGCGACAACTTTGTTATTTATGAAGAATCAACAAGGGTACCAGGAAAGAAGTGTTTTTTGAAAGTATGGAGTAGAAAACCTCATTCAGCTATCCAGGTATCCCTAAGACAATAGTGAATAGTTCATTTTATTCAGTACAGCAAAATAATTGTGAATATTGTTATGTTTGTTAACTGCATCTCAGAGACGTTTGGTTTACAAACAAGGCCCAGTTTGATGCCAGATTTGCCAAATCAAGTGATGGGCCATGTATACAGTATGTAGCATCTTTCTTTTATAATTGGTCCTTAAAGGCGCGGTGCATGATTAAAAAAAAGTAAAAAATGGAAAAGGGAGTCCGGCCGAGTACCAAAACCCACTTGTAGCCAATCAACAGTAAGGGGCGTGTCTACTAACCGACACCTTTGCCTGGGTTGTGTATGTGTGGAGCGGGTCGATCAAAAGAAGGTCCAGATTCTATTGGGGTAGGGGCGTGTTTGGCTGTGTTTACACTTTGCATTAACATGCGACCTGTATCCGGATGTTGTCCACATACACATTGAAAAGACAAGTGTAAACGCGTTTGTGATTGGTAGTCGAGGACGCTTTGTGATCGGATCTCAGTGTAATGTAAACGCAATCCAGCCATCGTATCTGCATTTACAGGTCAACGTCTCACAAAACCTCGCCCACTATCATGGACAGCTGTCAAAAATAAAGGACGTTAGGTCATGGAGCGCATGTGAGAGACGCACAAATTCATATTTGTTGAGCAATGCTTAAAGTATTTTGAAATAAATCGATATACAAAACACATTTTAACACTGCTGACTGTATTTAACTTATTCAGGCATTTATTTAATATGTTACAACTATTCATGGAGAGATTTAATATTTAATGGCAGAATTTAATTAATCGTTATAATGTTTGAGTTTCCATGGCGACATACCAAGGTCATAATGTGAATGTTGCGCTTCTTTGTGGTCAGTCAGATGTTTCTATCTCATTTAACACATTTTAAGTTACTTGAAAAAACACGTACATTTTGCTATTAATGAAAAGCATGTGGGTGAAAGTCAAGTTCAGGTAAAGTTACACCGGCTGAAACGTTCATCGGCGGTGCAGACGCTACCGATAAACAAAGATAAAGGGCCCTATTTTAACGATCTGAAACGCAAGTGCGAAGCGCAAAGCGCATGTGACTTTGTGGGCGGATCTTGGGCGCTGTTGCTATTTTCCCGGCGTGAGGAATAACTCTTGCGCCGGGCGAAAATCAATAAGGGGTTGGTCTGAAGTAGGTTCATTATTCATAGGTGTGGTTTGGGCGTAACGTTAAATAAACCAATCAGAACGCTATCCAACATTCCCTTTAAACGCAAGGGCGCAAGTTCCATGGCGGGTTGCTATTATTATGACAGATTTACCAGGCGCACGCCAGGCGCGATTCACAGCCGAGGAGACCGACGTTCTTGTAAGAGCAGTCAAAGACAGAGAAGTTGTTTTGTATGGGGATAGGAGAAACCCGCCCAAATCAGCGTAGGTTAAACAGGCGTGAGAGGAAATAGCCACAATTGTCTCATCAGCTGGCATCCCCATTGTTGCGCCAAGCGCTACAATGATGTCAGGAGACGGGGGAATCCCAAGCTTGCCAGCATAAATCGGGCACGCCGTGTAACGGGAAGTGGATCCCTCTACACAGAACCTGACGCCAGCAGAGGACATCGCTGCGTCCACCCTCCCGCTGAAAGGGTTTGGGGGCTTTGAAATCGGACCAAAGAAATGCAAGCAAGGTCCAACCCCAAAGTAAACTCACAAATCAAGTTCATATACATGAAAACATTTTAATTATTCTTTACATAAAATAAACTTAATACAGCCACACATCAAACTTATGAAAATATTTTAATCGTTATTTGCATGAGAATTTTTTTACGCAGCCACACAATAAATAAAGACGATCACCACAATACTCACCACTATGATTCCCCTTATCTCGTGTATTAATATTTTTTATTGTAACAATTTATGATTTGCAAAAATAACTGTTGCATCTGTGTAGATTAGATAAGCAAAGTGTGTGCGCTTTGTGCACGCTGTACATTATGGTCAAGCATGCGCCCTTAAAATACCATAATGAACCACGCGCAATGCGCCACTGACTTTAGACTATTTTTTCTGGTCAGTGGCGCAATTGTTTTTTGAAACTGCAAAATAGCATCAGGTATGGTTTGCGCCGGAACACACCTCCTTTTTTGCGCTGAACCGCCCAGGGAGCGCAAGTTCATTCCCTAGTTTGCAGACGTGCGTCTGTGGAGGGAAAAACCCGCTGTGCGCCGGTGCAAAATACGAATGATACATGCGTCACTGACAAAGTCAATTGCGCTAGGTGCAAGAAAGGGCCCATAGCCTTTAAAGCTAAAATGTTAAGCTTAAAATGTGAACATCACTGTTATTGCGGTTGTTAGTTATTATCTTCTATTGGCTTCGTGGTAGCACTGTACAATACGCGATTGTGTTTACCGCGACAAACCCTAAATCATGTGGCTAAAGACAGCTGTAGGCATTTTGATTCATTCAGCGCCTCTCCCTGCACGGGTTCCGATCACACATCCAGATACAGAAGCCACTTTGATGTTGACAAAAGTAAACGCGCCGTGTCCTGATATACTGATGATCAGATCTGCGTGAATGGATCACCGAGATCGCATGTCAATGCAAAAAGTAAACTCAGCCTTAGTTTAGGAGATTTCAAATATCAACATGGGCTTTTAGAGATCACACACCCCACCTTTAAGACGCAGTTGTTGCCGCTAATTCCAAATAACTACAGATATTTTTATTTGATATTTTTATTGCTGGAATGCGTAATTCTGCTTTGCCAGTCGCAACATTCGCAGGTTTGTTATTCCCAGAAAACAACCGCTTAAAACTAAAAACACGTTAAGTTAGACGCCGCAAACATCCTGTCTTATCTTACAACCAAAAGTAAAGAGGTTTTTCTTGCAGAAGGTCTGCATTTATAAAAAAAATCAAATAAAGTATTTCAAATTAATATTTAATGTTCCTTACCTTACTTATAAGGTAAACAGCCGTGTAATAAGCGGGATAATGTACAGGCAGCCGGTTGTTATTGCAAAATAATAATTTCGGGGTTTATTTTCTGCGATTAAAAATGGCTACCTATAATTTATCCCTTACTTAGGGCCAGTTTAAACATCTTGCTCATAATCGTTCATTCTTTCTTGTTTGTAGATTTAACAATGAAAAATTGGAAATCGGTATCAGACAATTTGTCTGCAAAATCGGAATTAGTCATGAAAAATCATGACTGTCTCCCTTATATTTCGGGTTGTTGCACACTAAAATGCATTACTTATATGCATGTCTTTCATGCCTTTATTCTGCTGTTTGCCTAGTTGTTGTTTTTTATTTATTTTTCTAAGAATTTGTTTACTTATACACAACTAAAAGCTACCCTGGAAACCTTGATTCAGGAAAAGCAAATCAAGGTAAAACAAGATTTAGGATCAGGGAACATGTAGAGAACATTGTGTACCCTGAGAATACCATACTGTTCTGTTAAAGGACTGTCACTTTGCTTGAATATAAATTGACGGCAGAAATGTTGATATGCCCTCTTCCTTCTGTAATCTCTGCCTAATATCACAAAGATTGCCACTGTGTGCTTCTGAGAACACGTCGAGATCAGCATAAAGTACAAAGGGAATACAGTAATGCAAAGCCCTTTACCAGCACAGACAAACTCAATCATGCTTGCGCTAAGCTCCGCCTCTGGCTCCTCCCCTCATCCTTCCCTTTGGATTAATTATGCAGCTCACTGCAGCATTTTCAGCCGTGCAGCCTGCAGTTTATCCTGCCACAACTCCCCATTCCCTTCTCTCTCCGTCTCTTTTTTTCTCTATTCTTCCCAGCCCTATTCTTGGAGGTCTAAATTTGATTACATTTGTGTCTCTCTGCCATAATTCTTTGCAAAACATAACAAGAAATAAGGGTACAACTCAAAGGTGATTTAAAAAAACACGCTCTGCAGCGCACACACGTAAAGCTTCAAGCTCTGACATGCAGCAAGCAGCGGCATCAAAGGAAACCACATCTAAAGACTGGACCATGCAAGCTCAGCATACATTTACACATTTGGCAGGTGTCTTTATCCAAAGTGACTTACAGCGCATTACAAGGTACCATATATATTTCAGTATGTGTATTTCCTGGGTTCGAACCCATGACTTTTTCCACTGCTACCACTGAGCTACAGGAGCACATATAAAACAGCACTCTCTTATTTCTGCTAATTACTGTAGCTGTTCATAATTAATCTGCATAAATAATACAGCCGTTTCAAATGGTTGTCTTTGTTGGGTTTGATTTATTTATTTTTTGCATTCCTTTTGGTCTTTCCATGAAAGCCAAAAACACTCTTGATGATCCTAACCGAGGCATAAGGGTCTTATCTAGCAAAAACGATTGTCATTTTTGCCAAAAAAAGAAATAGTTTTTTAACCACAATTTCTCGTCTTGCACTAGCCTTGTGATGTACTGTATATCATGTCGAAGGTCACACATGACATATGCAAAACTACCGCTCCACAAGTACTGAGAAAAGGGACCGTTCTGACGTTGTGGTGTGTGGAACGATACTAATTAATGTCTTTGTGTCAGATTATTTTCTTAAAATGTTTAGCAATTGTGTGTTTCACATGTGTAATGCGTGACCTTTCGAAGTGATTATGTAATACGCAAGGTCGCCCTGGTTCAACACACGACTTTAAAAGTACTTCTCAAAAAATAAATAAATAAATATATATTTTCTACTGAAGAAAGAAAGACTAAACATCTTGGATGACATGAGGGTGAGTAAATTATTTGGATTTTTTATGAAAGTGGAATAACCCTTTTAAGGGATAGTTCACCCAAATATAAAAATTCTGTCACCATTACTCACCCTCATGTTGTTACAAACCTGTATAAATGCCGTTGTTCTGATGAACACAAAAGAAGATATTTTGAGAAATGTTTGTAACCAAACCATTCGTGGACCCCATTCACTAAAAGAATACTATGGAAGTAAATGGGGTCCACAAACAGTCTGGTTACAAACATTTCTCAAAATATCTTCTTTTGTGTTCATCAGAACAAAGACATTTATACAGGTTTGTAACAACATGAGGGTGAGTAAATGATGACATAATTTTTGGGTGAACTATCACTTTAATATCCCTGAATAGTCTACTATTTACAGTGAAAATAGATTCATCTTATGGCTGATATTGCCCACAACTTATTATGACAGGGACTTTAAATGAAATAATTTAAATTAAATAATTCTTTGTTGAATTTATACATTAAAATATACAGTAAAAACTACATAGGAAAAAAGAAAAAAGACATTGTCAGGAGGAGTTGTATTTTGATATGTGTTATTGTTAACAAATGTACCTAAAAACCTGTGAAATTACAGAACAGTACATAAAAAAACTTGATACACTGTAAAAAAAATGCAGCCTTTTTGTCCAAATCAACATATATTTTTATGCTACTTTAAACAATTTCAACTTGTTTTATAAGTTATGTCAACGTATTGCAGGTCAAACTAAAAATAGTAGGTTGAATTGACTTGCAAAACCAAGTTGTTTTAACTTCATGCTGCATTCTTTTTACAGTGTAAGTTAACTCAACTCAAACCATTTGAGGAAAGCGATTGCCTTAAACTATTTAAATATATTGAGTCATATGCACATGGTTTAAATGGTTTGAGGCAATCGGTTTCCTCTAGGGATCGCGATTAATCGTTAGCAGAATAAAAGTTTTTGTTTACATCACATATGTGTGTAAACTGTGTATAATAAATATGTATATATATAAATATGAACACATTCATGTATAATTTTAAGAAGAAAAAAATGTATATATTAATTTATATTTATATATAATATGAATTATACATAAATATACAAATGTATATACACATGTAAACATTTCTAAAACATATACATGCATGTGTGTACATTTATTTATACAAAGTTATTATACACAGTTCACAGTCACACATATATTATGTAAACAAAAACTTTTATTCTGCTAACGATTAATCACGATTAATCGTTTAGCATCCCTGTAATCGAGTTGAGTGAACTTATCAGGTTTTACATTGTGTTGGCTAGATGTGTATATTGTGTATAACCACAGTTAAAGTACACATTGGTGCATAGCATCTACCACTTTAATTTGTGTAACTACACACATGTAACAACCCCTTTGAATAGCATGTGTAAGTGCAAATATGTAACACATGTGATTGGTAAGAACACCTTTTCACATGTGTAACAACATTACAGTAGCAGAACAACTAGAAAAACCTTTCAGTTTGGCTTTAATCATCATTTCTACATGTATTGTGACTATTTCAGTCCTGTGTAAATTACAACAAAAGCCAACTGCGTGTAAACACAACAAGAGCTGGTTGAAAATTATCAGATCTAATCAGATTTAGTGGTTTCTGTGGTGTACAGGGACTGTGGTTGACCGGTGCTGAGGATAGCAGCAGCTATTTTACACTAAGTAAATTGGGTGAATAAAAGCCCTACATACACTGACCCCTTACCCTCCCCAATAAATAATATAAATATATAAATATTCCTAATAAATACTCATTTTCACTTTTCAAACATATTCTTTATATTTATTAAATATAAATCCTTTTTCTGTGTGATATGTGATTCAAACCAGGGACATCGTATCAAAAGCCAGATGTACAATCCATAATTCCTGCACTACTGAAGCTTTTTATTTTAAAGCTGTGTGTCTTTTTTAAAGTTTGGTGGTCCAAGCAGACATTGGCTACAAAATTTTGAAGGTTACAACAATACAATTTACATGCACCCTAAACAATGCAATTGATTAAAATGTTTGTTTACATGTACATTCTATATAATCCGAATCGAACATCTGCATAAGCACAGCCAGCTTCACATATCAAAACCATCCAAATGGACATTCAAAACTAGCCCAAAACCATCCAAATGAATATTCACACTCCAAATGCCAATAACCAATGAACAAAATCCATTCATCTTTAACCCACAGGAAAAAAAACATGGAGATAATTTAATCAGTAGCCCAAATATGAACTCGATCAAAAGCTGCGAACTTGACAACGCCACCCAGCATCTTTCGTCAAGTTCAGGCTTTAAGTTTTTAGATATAAGCAATGAAAACACAATTTTTAAAAGGCACAATGTTATTTTATTGCTTTAATAGCCTAATGTTATAAAAGTACACTGAATGTACAGCGCGTGACCTCATTACCTTAATAATGCGTGTTGCTATTGCCTTGCTATTGCATGTTTCTATGACGAGGATTATGTGAGACCTTTAATACGATCTAAATTTGCATCTGATTGACCTCAATCGTATTGATTAAGATGTTTACATGAAGGCTTTTCAATACAATCGAGCCATCAATGCGGTTACAAACGGATTATTTGTTTGCATGTAAACATACATATTGATGGGCAGAGCTAGTGTAAATAGTGCTTGCCAACAAGAGACGCTCAGAATTAAAGGTATAAAAGTTGTCAAACTTTTCAAAAAGTACTTTTTTTAAGGTGCATATTGGTACATCAAAGTCTGGATTTAAGTAACATTTAAGTAACAGTCATACTTTAGCTAAATTCTGAAAATCTTTGCTGAGAAACAGCATCATTCATCAATGCAAATGAATGGAAGAAGCCAGTTGTTTATTTTTTATCAGATTTGAATCTTAGGCATAATCAGCCACATGCCCATCCACTAATTAACCAATGAGATCGTGCAACAATAATGACGATCCCAAATAATGATTTGCTTACCCGAACCTCTCCGAAATGAGCCGATTTGTAAATCCTTTTCTTTTTATATGTACCTTCTCAAAGCTATTTTGCATTTACTTAAAAAATGTGCACTTTTCCAATTCGTCCCAACACAAATTTTCACCTACAGTATACTCGGACACCAAGCAGGTCGACAATACATTTAATACAAATTGTAACAACTGCAACAACTTTTTAAATGTCATATAGAAATTCTTAAATTGGCATTAAGCAGACACTTTATATGCAATAAGTGTATTTCAGGTGCATTTGGATAATGTGACCCTGGACCACAAAACCACCAAAAGCCAACAATCCATTGCATGTGTCAAAATGAACGATTTTCCTTTTATGCCAAAAATTATTAATACTTGATGTAAATAGCATGTCCCATGGAGATATTTTGTACATTTCCTATCGTAAATTCATCAAAACTTTATTTTTGTGGATGCGGAAAATCATTAACAAAATTGGACCAGAAACTCCCCTACAAACTTGCTCTTGTTACACACTCTGGGAATTTCCCATTCAAGTTTACTTTTTATGTAAAAGCTCATTAAGCCAACAACTTAATTACAGCGGTAAGCCAATAGAGAGCTCTATAACAACCCCCTTATACGCGTTTGTAGGGACTTTATTTGGACTTTGACCTTTTAATGCGATTTTCTCAACATTTCAATTTTTTTTTTACTTCAGATTCAAGATTTTCCAATCGTTGTATCTTCGCCAAATATTGTCCTATCAAAACAAACGATATAAATAGAAAGCTTATTTATTGTATAAATCCTCTGGGTCACAAATATGTTAGCAGGTTTACTGAAGCATTTAATGAGTATTGTTAGTCAAAACATGAAAATGTCTCTCCCTTCTTTGTTGTAATGACAGGTGGACCACACATCACCTTCAGAATCTGTGAATTTCACAGAAAACACACACACATGCACGCACTCACGAATAAACACACACAGAGAGAGAAAGAGAGAGAGAGAGAGAGAGAGAGAGAGAGAGAGAGAGAGAGAGAGAGAGAGAGAGGGATGGGGGCTTTGACAGGGGACATCATCACTTACAGAAGGACCTGCTGTGGCACCTCATCAGTTTGAGTGATGAACTGACTCACAAGGATAAAAATAATTTAAAGGACTTTTTTGATGTACCGCATAGGTCAGATAAAATGTATAAACATTAGCATAAGTAAAAAAAAAAACTAAAGAATAATATTTGATAGAGTATTGCTCTTTGATGTCAGTGGGGGCTGGGTACTGCAACATACTGCAGTGCTTGAAGCTTTCAGCACACCCACACGATCATCTCTCTCTCTCTCTCTCTCTCTCTCTCTCTCTCTCTCTCTCTCTTTCTCTCTCTCTTTCTCTCTCTCTCTCTCTCTCTCTCTCTCTCTCTCTCTCTCTCTCTCTCTCTCTCTCTCATACTCACCCACAGTGCCCTCTGCCTTTTATGTTCCTGTACTATTCTTTTTCTCCACAACACGCTCCTCCCTCACTCTTCTGCCCTACATATAGTGTCAGACTCAGTGTACTTGTTCCCCAACACCCTTTTCTTGTACAGTACTCATATATACACACACTGTAAAAAATAAAATGACCATTTGTTCAGAAAACAGTTTTTTTTTAGTTACAGATAATTGGAATTGTGAATATTGTGAGTCTATGTAAAAATCCATGTTAGTCCAACAATATGCAGCAAAATGTTGTAGCAACGTCCTTAACCAAGTTATATGAACATACATTTTATAATTGAGTTGCGCGCGCATGCATCTACGGGGTTTCCTTTCTCATTATCAGCCTCGCCACGTTTTCTGGCTGCCATTTTGGACTTGGAGCAGGGAGAAACAGTTTCAGGTGAGTAATTAACGTTAATTAATTTTAAGCACTTGAAATGAAAAGCTTTTTCTTTTTACAAACAATGTATTTCATTAGTGATGCAAATATGTTTGCGCAGTGGAAGCATAGTTTTCATAAAGACTTATTGTGGCAGGTAATTATCATTTTCACTTTAAAGTTGTAATGTTGACATATACTTATATTTATCTTTGAAATTTAAAATTAGATGTAAGGTTAAATATTGAAATTGAATATGAACTAGTGATTCGGAATCAATAACGCAATCCAATCAGGACCTCGAAGCAAATTATATATTAACTTTACGCGGTTATATTAGCGTACTTAATTAAAATATGGTTTCAGCAAAAAATGTCCAGAGTTAATATTGATGGCTTTTTGTTAGGCTATTGATAATGTGGTGCTATTGTAATGTTTAAGAGGAAGTGGTTGTACTCCGTATTAACGAATTTAAATATATTTTTCATAGTGTTAAACCGGATTTTTGATGTGTTTGACTTTTACTACGCTGTACAGCAATACTGATTCTAGAACAGTCTGCTGTGTATGCTCTCGCTGTACTTTGACGTCATACGCCGTTCAGTCTGCGCAGCGCTCTATGCATATTATGTATTTTCAATCTATCCGTCGTACCTGTGCCTTGTCGACATCACACGAAACCCACGTCGTAATCAACCTCTTTCCAAAGTCTGGAAAAAGCAGTTTACATGAACAACTTCGAGATAAATGCGACTATCGGACTATCACGTGGGTTTGTTGTGTGTGTGACCGAAGCGCCATTTGGAAGGCATCGTAAATTCACTGACTACGCAATAAATAAGACTACTCGCGAAAAGAAGTCGGATTTGTTCCTTCAGCTTCGTACTTAAACTTGTAAGCTCTTGTTTATGGTATGTACATGAACAATTACCAAAACTATAAATCTGCTGAATTCTGTAAACATTTCACCAATGACTGGGTATAGGATTTATTTACATTTTCACCAAACGGTAATTTTCTGTACATGTTTTTCTCTGAAGCATGCTGTGTTCCACGGTGAACACACTACAGTGCTATTTGCTATACTTGCTTAATTATCAGTATATAAAATTACTGACAATATATTTTGTCTCTGCATCAATGCACACTATAGTTAGCACTTTTGTAATTAGTTGTCACCAAATGACTACTTTGCCTTAAGCAGTAAACCTTAACCCATTTGGTTTCCTTGGTGAATGTAAGACAAAGTATAAATAAATTGGAACTAGATTATTATCATGTGAACATGATTTTAAACAGTTTGAAATTAGTTAAAAATGCTGAAGAATATTACCATATTGAGTGCAATATATTGTCAAATTAGTTTTTTTTCATGTGTTTTCAAATACGTTTGTAACTCATGCATTTTTTTCTATTTTCCAGGATTATGAAAATACTTGCCTGATGGTATGTGTAAAGGTGTTTTTTTTTTTTAATTGGGGAAAAAATCATTGTAATTTTTAGTTAAAGAACTTTCTCTGTCTACCTCTCGCTTTACAGGCTTTACTACTGTGAGTTGTCATTTCTTTAACCGATGCCCGACTTCAGCTTTTTGAAGTGCCACAGTCTGTCGAGTCCCTTATTAGTATTCTGAAGGAGAAACTGCAGTTACAAGGACAGTTCATCTTGCAATTTCAGGACCCTGATTTTGGGAATGCCCTTTGCAGCCTGACTGACATCTCGGAACTGCCCAATGAAAAAGCAGTCTTGCATATTCCCAGAACATCCATGCAACCACACAGATGCTTCACTTGAAGAACAAAAACTTTTATTGATTGATGAAACAAAAAAGGCAAGAAGCAACATGGTGGTCATACATGAAAAAATGGAATTAACTTTTTCCCTGAGAAGAAAAGAAGTGGTAGAAGATCAACCAATGGTTGTAGACTTGCAGCAGAGGTGGCCTGCACTTTTTCTCCAGGAACAGGTAATATCAGGTTTTTCTTTGTTAAAAAGGCTAATTTGAATGATTTTGTTTTATTATCCTAAATTTGTTAGAAACGTATAAAAATTTTTTATTACTTAAAGGGTTAGTTCACCCCAAAATGATAATTTTATCAAAAATCACTTACACTTCTGATTGTCTCCAGATCACATTTTTAGATATTTTTAATTAACACTGTGAGGCTTCTGTCTGTCCGATTGACTTCAAATTGTTGAATAAAACTGCTCATTTTGTTTTTTGTGCACACAAGTGTTGTCGTTGCTTCATAATATTATTATTGAACTACTGATGGCACATGGACCTTTTTTGGCGATGCCTTGTCTTTTTTTGTGGGGTGGTAGGGAAATTGTGAAACAAACTGAAGTCAATCGGACAGACCAAAGCCTCCTGGTTATCATCAGAACACATTTTTTAGATATTTTTGAAGACAATCGGATCACTTGGTGTTTTAGAACGACAAGTGATTTAGTGATTTATTAAAAAAATAGCATTTTGGAGTGAACTAACCCTTTAAGGCACCACATGTAATACACATTTTAACTATCTGTAAATGCCATTTCTGGTGTATTAAAGGACATTGACATTAGATTCACGCTGATTTTGCTACAAGAAGTAGTGTTTCTGCATGAATAGTATTTCAAGTTAAGACGCATGTTTTTTTATCCGGTTTATGCTTTAAGTTTTGTTACCGTTACTACAATATGTATTTGTTATAAACAGATTGCTGAGGAATTCTTCAGAATCCCGGATAACGACCTTCTTGATGTCTTCAGGGCAGCAATGGACCGATTTACAACAAAGCTCTTGAAAGTATACAGAGCTCGAAAAGCTGCATTTGGAGAGGATATGGAACAGCTCCTAGAAAGACTTGATGAAAGGGCAAGTTTAGTTTCATAACTTAACTGTTGTGAAGGTTTATTCACATTAGGTTGTCTGATATGAACCGTTTTCTTACTTTGGCTAATTGTTTGTTACCTTTGTATGTTTTTAAGATGACCGATATTGTTAATCACAGAAGGACTACTGCTTTGAAAGGCCTGCCTTTGTTTCTTTGAGAGGACCCAAACAAGCTGTTCAAGACATGCAAAGTAAGTAGTAAAGGCTTAAAGTTTTGAGATTTGATTATTTTTGTTCATTAGGTTTGTTTAAAAAAAGTGAATATTTACTTGTTCTAGTCTTATATTTGTGAGTCTGCAAATGTTGACTGTTTAATGACTATTAGGTCTGTGACAGTGGCAGTTTTTTTACCACTGCGGTGGTAATGCACAAATTCACCAAGGTGGTTAGGTTAGGTTAAAGGGTAAACTTTATTTTTCCCCGAAGGGAAATTTGTCTTGGGCAAAGGTGCTACAGTGTTGTTCTGAACAGACAATAAAAAAACCCAAACATTAATAATAATAATAAACAAAAATACATCCATTAATAAATCTAAAATGTTAAGTGTGTATACACGATGTTTTAATATGTTGTGTGGACATTATTTTTTGGTAGAGTTCAGCATTTTTATCGAGGCAGGAACAAATGAAAGCTTCAATCTGTTAGTTTTGCATATTGGCATTCTTGGTGCGGTGGTTATAGATTGTGTTTGTGAAATTCTTTCTCTGCTGGTGGGTGCTCGTCACAGGGTCAGGCAATGCTTAGGTTACTTAGCAACGAAAGGCGTTTTGAAGAGGGGGAAAGCGGCGCGATCATGTTTTCCGTGTGGTTTTAGACGCGACGTGAAGTAAATAAAAAAAAAAAAAAGTTAAGCAACTGTGCGTATGTACTTGGCCATTTCGTCGGCTGCTCAAGCCGAGCCCCAGAGGACCCAGGGGATCGCCGCATATCTGCGTGTTTATTGTAGCACTTACACTCATGAAACAACAAGTGAGAAACCTTTTTTGGGTTATAATGTTTCCGGAGGCGCTGAAAACGCGTTCTGATGGTATACTGGTAGCGCAGATTGATACTTTTTCGCAACTTTAAGTGACCAAGCCAGAACAGCCGTTTCTCAATCCAAAGGCTGCAGCCTTCGGTGGTCGCATATGCAGGCTGCATGTCATCAAGCCTGGTTTATTATTTTCAGACATTTGCAAGTCATAAGCATATTAGAACATTTGCAAGTCATAAGCATATTACAACAATGTATGATTATCAAAGAATAATAGTCAACTTTATAATTGTTAATGTTATGAAATAAGACATCTTGATGACGCATGCAGCTTGCAAATGCGACCTCCGGAGGCTACAGTCTTCGAATTGAGAAACGGCCAATATCTTGCCTCATTGTTCTGCTCCCAAGCCAGCTACATCACTGATATCAGTTGTCTTTCCTTGCAAATAGAGCATTAACTCTGGGTCTGCGGGCTGTTTGCGTTAACACTAACCTTAAGACATCTCACTGGGCAAGATTATACTTTTATATTTTTTATAATTTGTGACATGCACACTTCCCGACCGTGGGTTGCACTCCACCACCGCGGTGGTTCTGTGGTAATTACAACCATCCCAGCCCTAATGACTATTGACTTTTATAGTCTATTATGGATAGAATGCAACTACAAAATATCTGTTCTAATAGATTATTGTTTGTGTAACAGGACAACGAAGATGGGGCAAAAGGAGTGTCTATTGCCATTCTGTGTGTTTTGGAAGATGAGACCCAGGGACCATCACCAGAGGTTGTAAACATTGCTGTTGTGTTGGAGCAGGTCGTCGTTTTGAAAGATCTCCCAGATATTTCTACTGCTCTTGCATACCTTTTTGGCCTTCTGTATGCATTAAACATGTCCTATCCTCAAGCTCTTAAGTACACTTTTGACACCATTCAGAATGTTTTCATGGAGCTGGGATCTGGATGCACCAAACGTGTACTTTCTCTGAAGAACAAACTGTTGTAAAGAAAATCAGAACCGTGTTTTTGGATTCTTTTTGATGTTCATTTGTTTTAAGACCTAAAGTTCGCTTGGATACAAGGTTTGGGGATTCTTAGTTGGCATCTCTATTTCTTGTTACAGATGTCAAACTGTTCCAAATGCACCAAACGTGTGCTTTCTCTGAAGAACAAACTGTTGTAAAGAAAATCAGAACAGTGTTTTGGGATCCTTTTTGGGATTCATTTGTTAATAGACCTAAAGTGCAGCTTGGATACAACGTGATTCTTTTAGGTGACATCTATTTTGCTTGTCATAAGATGCATAAGACTGTTCTTAAAGAGTAACTAAACCCTAAACCAACTTTTTTTAGTTAATGATCTGTAAGAATGATGCTTAATTAGTGCTGCTCATTGATTTTAGTAAGTTTTTTGACATTTGGATATAAAGTGTTTCAATACTGCAATATATAGTGTAAAAACGTCTGAGTGCTGCCCTCTTCAGGTTGAACGGTGGCTACTGCAGTTGAATTTTCCTATTGGATGTTGGGTTCAAAAAATTACTCGTGACGTAAACAGATTCAAGCTCACCACGCCCTTGTTACGATCTCAACACACACTTGGTACGAGCTTTAGTTCGTCATCTCTATCTCCGTTGGGATCTGCCCACTTTTCTTGCATTTTTCAAATATTGCCAGTGGGTGGAGTCACGCTCTGACCGGGGTTTAGTTACCCTTTAAAGTGTATATAATTGTAATTTTGTATTACATCATACCATACCAGGTTAGTGGTTTCAGTAAGCATGTCTGCTCTTATAACTGGTTGTTTAAAATTGAAATTGTTAAAGGGATAGTTTATCCAAAAATGAAAATTGTCACATTTTGTCACTCTTATTTTTTTACAAATGTCTTCATTTTGAGGAACAGGAAGAAAGATGCTTTGAGGAATGTTTGTAACCAAACCGTTCATGAGCCTCATTCATTTTCATAGTAGGAAAAAATAATACTTTAGAAATGAATGGGGCTCATGATCTGTTTTTAGGGCTCATGATCTGTTTGGTTACAAACATTCCTCAAAATATCTTATGTTCATCAAATCAAATACATTTATACAGGTTTGTAACAACATGGGAGTAAGAAAATGACACAATTTTCATTTTTGGGTGAACTATCCTTTTAAATAAAACTGTACAAGTGTTTTAAATGTTGGTTTAAATGGGGTAATTTGAAAAGGTTTAGATTACAGAACATGTCAAGGCATTAAAAACACTATTGTTGGATAAAAACAAAAATCCTAAATTGATACAAGTTTTATGCTGTTACAGTTAAGTGATTGTCTGTATGCTTCGTGTATGCAAAATTTAAGTTCCTACTGAAGATGGAATCTAGACTTTTTAAAGTGCAGCTGCTGTGTCACAACTTTAAAAAAAAGTTAAATGTTGTGAAGAGTTTGGGGTTGTGTAGCATCTTATTTCTAATTGAAATAAATTATGCTAAAAAGAATTGTTTTTGACCTGTCTTTATTTTGCCAATTGAACATTTCTCATCCACAAAACATAAAAAAGCTAATTAACTGAACAACAGCAATTGCGGTGACATAAATATCATTATTAGGAAAATTTAAAAATCAAAATTGCATAAACAAGCAAGTGTTAGTTGGCAAACATGCATAATAATTTTGCTAATTGAAAATTCTTCATCCACAGAACATAAAAAAGCTAATTAACTGAACAACAGTAATTGGTGTAAAACAAAAATCTTAATTAGGAAAATAAGAAAATCAGAATTGCAAAAACAAGCAAGTGTTAGTTGGCTGAACATCTTATTATTACTATGTGTAATTATTTAAAATACATTGAGACAACGCAAAAGTCTTAATGCATCAGGTTGACTCACTTTTTTACGTTTTCACAGCAAATTTTTTTTTACAGTGCACTACAAACAAATAAAACTATGTACAAGTTAAATGCATTCATGCTTCGCCTTATAGCTACTTTTTTAATTGTAAACCACTGCTGTCTCAAAATTAATTAGTTTGTCAGGGCCATCGAGAATGCAGTTCTCACCTAGTTTTGTAATAGATTTACCTTTCATTTCAGGGGATGTGGGGTTACATAATTCTGTAATAACATCAACTTAAACAGTATTAATACAAATAGAATTATTATTGATATAGTAATACTTTACTTATTAATTTAGCTGACGCTTTTATCCAAAGCGACTTACAATTGCTATTTATGTCAGAGGTTGCACGCCTCTGGAGCAACTACAGGATAAGTGTCTTGCTCAGGGACACAATGGTGTGTCCTGGGTCTCTCACACCAAAGGCGTGTGTCTTATCCACTGTGTCATCACCACCATTACTTTATAGTATCATTGAAAAGAAGGGATAAAAAAACGATAGTTTCAGACAGAAAAATATTAGCTCTACACTGTAAAAAAATTTCCGTAGAAATTACAATGTTATTGCAGCTGGGTTGCCGGTAATTTACCGTAGATTTAAATGTATGTTATTTACTAGCAAGAGTTTGTTCAAAGTTAAATAAATTTTAAATATTAACAAGTCTTTATCTTTACAGAATAAAACTATACAATAACAGCCTCAAGCAAAGCATTCTGGGAACCAGAAATCATCATCAACCTTTTTCTGTTTTTTGCTTCAGATTTTGTTTCCCAAAATGTTTAGCTTGATGCTGTTTTTTTAGTTTTACTCTGTAAAGGCAAAGACTTGTAAATGTTAAATGTTAATTTAACTTTGAACAAAATGTTGCCAGTAAATAACATGAATTTAAATTTATGGTAAGTTACCGGGAACTCAGCTGCAATTTCTACGGATTTTTTTTACAGTGTAGAGAACTATTTAAGAACTTCCTAGGAAAATTTAGTACTTAAGAAAAATAACTGGTTTGAAATGAAAACTTAAAACATTAAAACTGGTCATTGTTTATTTTTTCTGACATTTTTATTACAAACTGTCACCCTCTATTGGCCTAAAAAATATTATAAATGTAGACAGGACCAAAAAATGTTGATGACTAAAGTGCTGTATTCTTTCAGTGAAAAGGATATCAATATTTTTTATTGAACGATTTTAATTTTGGTGTTCTTAACATTGATCTGTTACATTAATTTTGTTATACAGGACTCATACTGTACACCACAAACAAGACAATGTACTTTTTTGTTTGTTTGTGGAACTGTAATCTATGTATTGTGTAATTTTATTTATTTATTGTGTCATGTAATTTAATATGTTTATTGTTTGTTCATGTAAATTATAGTTGTGCTTATTAATGTGTTTATTGTTTGTTCATGTAAACTAATGGGATTAAGTAACATTAGTTAAGTAACAAACAGTTGAACAACAAACCTTTTAATGTTTCAAGTGTTTTTCATAATTACCTTATTACGCAATTATGATATATTATGTCGGCCTATATTACAAGATAGTATATAATATAGTGCTAATTTATGAAGAGCATAAAATCAATTTTGCACCACATAAAAGCTGTATTGTTTTAACCTTCTGAGACCCATGATTTGGTTTGTCTTTTTTCAGATTTCTACCAGCTATTTTGGGGTTAGGAAAAAACAATAAATATAATAACCAAATATTTTTCTTAGAACATGAAGCAGTGTATTTTTCCATGTTTGTGTAGGCTCCAGTTTCACAGAATTAAGTATTATGTTGCAAACATCAGAAAAATTTCATGTCCACATACAAGGACATCCAGGTCTTAGGAGGTTAATACTGTGACAGGACCTTCTAAAATAATATACATTAAGAACATAAAGAAAAAAAAATAGATATTGGCCTTGTAAATACTGTAATATATCTTGTGATTTTCAATGTACAGTACTGTGCAAAAGTCTTAGGCCACCACCACCAGCTTTGCAAAACAGTTTTAGCAAAACCTAAAACTGTTTAATGTCCATCCATATTTATTTTTTACTCAGTTTCCTGCTATTGGGGAGTTTACCCTAAATACTTGACACTTCAGCTTATACTTTTATATTGTTTTAATACTACATACACATTTCCTGTATTTTCTGGTTGAATTCTAATAAAGAATCTGAGAAATGATTATATATGATCACTAAACCATTGCAAAAACAACCAATCTAATGGTGGTTTGATGGCCTAAGATGTTTGCACAGTACTGTATATTACAATAGCAAAAAACTCAGACACTCAAAAAGAAATAAACATCAATCACTGTAGATATTCTGCGTCATCACTTTCCTTTTGAGTGATTTCCAAACATTTACCAATGCAAACACATTGTAAAACCTTCACTTACCATGCGTGCGCTCTCCCGAAGAGAAAGTTAATGAGGTGTTAAGGGAAAAGCTTTAGAGGAACACTACTGTATAATGCCTAAAAAAAGCTCTTGCTTCAAATGCATCCAAGCATGAATAAAGTTGTTCACAAATAGATTAGCTAACAAAAAGAAAGAGAAAACATACAGTACATTCACTCCTTAAGTATTTTACCAGCAGTTTGCTCAGAATGGCAAAGCTGCTTTAAAATCATGAATACTCTGGCCTTTAATTGGATGGAGACAATTTATTAGGCCTACCCAGACTCTTCTTTCCCTTAAAGCCTTACACACAAAAAAATAGCTGAACTCTGCAAAATCTGAAAAATTCTGAATAATGAGAAGAATAAACTGAGGTAAGTATGGAGAAAAGAGCAGTGATGGGGAGCCAGGTGCCATTATATTATTTCAGCAACAACCTTTGTATTTCCCAGGAGGACTTCTTTAATAAATGTGCAGATTAAACTCATTAACTTCATCACCCCCTCATTTTAAATGTGCTTATATATGATATTTAATGAAATGCAGTTATTAATAAGGGTTGAAATATTCAATACCTCTTGCTTTTCAGATTACCAGTTTTCTATAATCATAACAATGATATTTGATCAATCCACATTTGCTGCACTTACTATAAGCTTGAAATAATATCAACATGACATAGTGAACTCGTACAGTGGCTGGCTACACTGCAAGGGCTGCTGGCGCCATCTTGTGTCAAGACGCGGAAATACATCTGGAGCAAGCCTCAGTGACGTGTCGGCTGTATGGCTACTGATTGGTGCGGTGCATCGTGGGATTCAGTGAGTGCATTTTATAATCTCCACTATGACTTTAAACACCATTACAAATAGCTGTTCTCTCAAAGAGTGCACAAAATCAGGGTATGGGGTTGATTTTTTGACACAGCCATTGACCTTGAACTCTTCTGTATAGAAAGTAGTAGACAAATGTGAGGTCATCTGTCCTACACCTAAAGCTTGGCTGAAATTTGGTCATGGTCACCAGAACAATGGGGTTTTTATACTGCAAGTAAGTATTATTCAGTTTTATATTACTTAAAATTTACCTTGAACTGTACCTAGAGTTGAGGGTGACTTCAAACTCATTACATTAACTTTACATTAGTGTTAACTATACTATTATAGAAAATATTAGGAAACTAAGTTCCTGAAAGTTTTAAAAGGTTTTAAGTATGGCAAAAAAAATATGAAAAGTCCCAAATAAACTGAGATTATTTGTGTTTAAAAATTATAATTGTATCAAACAATTATATCAAACAGGTATTCACCTTATTTTCCACGACAACAAGGGCGGCGCCATTGCGCTCATTTTGTCAACGTACTTCCGGCTGCATATGATGAGCAGCTGAGGCAGTGGCTAAAGCCGACGCGATAAACTTAAAAAGCTCACTCAAGCGCCTTTATGTTTGTTTCTTACCAATTTTAATGGACGGGGAGCCGACTGAGGAACACCCTAATCCCAAGTAATGGTTCGACTACGATGTTCCGGTAACTTTAAACCACGCCGGGTGTTGAAAAGGTGGTCAGTTTCAGGTAAGCTATCTTAGCTTAATGTGCTCTTTCGCCTAACGTTAGATTTGTGATGTCCGTTCTAAGAATAAACTTAAGATCAGTAACGTTAGTTTATAAAATGCAATTATTTTGAATGATTTTCATTGCCCACCTGTATTTTTATATTTAAGATAAGACAGCAATATATTATAGTACATTACATTCTTACAGTAGCTCACGTGATTCATACAAGTTACAGAGATTTCAGATGCTAGGAGGTCAGTTAATTTCTCATTCAGATATTGATGATAATGACCTATTAAACGACATATTATTTAACATTGAAGTTAGAGGTTGTGTGTATAATGTTACTGTCTCTTTTTAATGCATCTCTCTCTCACACACTGTTCTGTTTAAGTATGGATGTCATTTATAAATTAATTCTCATGATGCAAGTTTCTTTTAAATACTAACATAAAAATGTTTATGGTTATATTATTTTCACAGATGCATTGATGTTTAGTGATGCAATGGACAACTGAGATGATACAATCAACGTGTTCCTAAACTGTGATGCAGAAACACAATGGGAGGATCAATCCGTCTCTGAACACAACTACACTTTAAAAATCACAACTCAACGTTGAAGCAACCTACATCTGATATGGGAAAACAACCTTGCAGTTTCCCGGACAGCCCTTATGCCGGTCCCAGGCTAAAATGCTTATTTGAGCTACAATAATTTAAAAACACCTTGTACTGACATACCTCAACATATATGAGTGCCATTGTTTTGTCACAAGATGTGGTTTGTTTGTAAAACTAAAATGTCCTAATATAATTAAAGCCTAGTCCTGTAAACCCTGTCTGAGAAACTGCTTCAATGCTTCTGCTTCATGTGTTGAGGTGTCACAAGAGTACATATCTCTGCTGAGAAACAACCATCTTTGTCAGCTTTACACAGGGTTGATATTGCATGCATTACATTCAGTCGCTAAGCACATCACCAGTACATACACATACAGCTTCCAGATAAACACTTGGGATCAGCTCCTGATGACTCTGACAAAGCTGTGTCTTAATTCATTGCAGGGTGGTCTTGCTGAAAAGTTAGTTGTTTCTAAGTCCATAGTTATTTTTATAAACCTTTACAATTTGACCTGATTTTACCTGTTGTAAAGTTACATTAAACCTTCATACAGTTTGTTATCAGATGTCATGCAGTGATATTAAACATTTACAATGTGATCTGTTGTGCATTATTTATATTAAACCTTTATAATGTGATCAGATATTACCTGCTATGCAGTTATATTAAACCTTTACAATGTGATCAGATGTTGTGCAGTTATATTAAACATTTACAATGTGATCAGATGTTACCAGTCATGCATTTATATAAAACCTTTACAATGTGATCAGATATTGTGAAGTTATATTAAATCTTTACAATGTGATCAGATGTTACCTGTCATGCAGTTATATAAACCTTTACAGTGTGATCAGATATTATCTGTAAGGAATTTCTTAAACCATATGTGAGCTTTGTAGATTCCACTTAAAAGGATTTAAGTCTCCTGATTTGAAGGAATAAGTTTTGGCAAGTTTGCAAATGAATTCTATCATGGTACATTACCACATAAAAACGAAATAGATATTGGACTGGCTAAGTTGCACATTTGCTTAAAAAAAGACGAAATCACTGTGTAAATATTGGTAAGCATAATTACTTTAATAATGCTGCTCCATCAACTCCTTCTGACACGACGAGGTAATAAAATATGTCCCATAGGTTACTTGCCGCGGCTGCTTCATATCTTCTAACCACGAGACGATTGATGGGACATTATAAGACTATCCGAGCGTCGTATCAAGTTTTCTCCGTGCTCCTAATTCAAAACATTTACAGCAGTTGCGATATTTCTCATTTAGCTAAAGTTATAGTGAACTACGAACAATCTTTTAACCACCAAACTAGCTCCCGAATGCACTGTGCCATATTAGCAGCGGAAGTCGGTTGACAAAATGCGGAAGAGCGAAGAATTGAAAAGGGGCGTGGCGGAATAAGGTGAATAGCGGAAGATTTTCCCGAATTGTTTTAAAATAACCGCCCCTTTACTAAAAAAAATGCACATGCGCAACATCATAGATATGTATATAAAGGCTAGATGGCTCGTCCGCGCTGATGGCCAATTGAGTGGAACGTCCGCATTTTGGCGGCCATCTTAGGACAGGGCGCTCGCTCACTCGTAGCATTGAGTTTTAATGATGCAGGTACTTTTAAATGACCATAACTTGCTTAATTTTTTACCGATTTTCAAACGGATTGGTTTGTTATACACGTCAAAGATGTACCTATGACACTGAATATGTATACTAAAAATAAATACAAAATTCATGAAACATGTTAAAGCATCCAGAATTATAGCCACGTTAATAACGTTTGTAAAAAACCAAACCGTTTGTAAATCCGTCAAGAATTCAGCAAGTTACGAGCATTTTAGTTGGCGTATGTCACTCACCTTCCGTCCACAGCAGCAGGGAGCAGCACTATGGCAGCACTGACCTAAGATGGCCGCCAAGTGACGACACAGCTGACTCCGCCTTGAGCCATCTAGCCTTTATATACATATCTATGCGCAACATGCTCCAGACAGGGAACGCGAACGCCTATTAAATGCGTGCACGAGAGAGAGAGAGAGAGAGAGAGAACATGCCCGAGCCTAGTTCTTCTCTTCAATCGGTTTAGAAATTGCAGTCGGCTATGTACTGTATGACTTGTGCCAGGGCTAGCATCGCTAATCATAGCTTACATCAACTTTTCCTAGCAGTGATTTTAAATTAATTTCTCCAAATAGCATGCCAAACTTTACCTGTCGAGTAGAAACTTCGCGTGGGAAGCCCAACCTGTGTTTTTAGCGCATGCCAGCGTGTTAAATAGTCTCCCAAAAACACTCTGGTCTTGTTTCTTTCCTCAGAGGCCTTTCTCTTCTTGTGGACACTTTTCTCTTGCAATCCTCAGACATTTTGAAAAAAAAACCAAGGTATGAATGCGAGCTTCAATGAAACCGTAGACCACCACACATATACACCTGAAAGTGCGCATGTGCAGAAAGCGAACCTAGGGACGACCAAATGTCTTGATGATCCACCTGGAAAAAGAAAATCTTCTGCTAGACCTTTACGATTTTTAAAATGTTGATTTCAAAACAAATACACACATTAATTTAGGTTATTGTACATACATCTTACCTCGAACATCTTAGTGAAAATGTCCTAAAATGTATGACCCTGTGGATTTTTTTCTCGCAGTGTAAATAATAGACAAAGCATTAAACTTCTTAACTTTAAAATAAATTATATTAAACTTTAAAATATATGATAAGCAAATGTTAGAGGGTAACTGACCCCTGTTTGTTCCCTTTTATTCCCTTATTTTTATTTGTTTATTTCTCCTAAAATTTTGTTCATACCTGTTATTCATAAAAGTTCACTAGATGGCACCATGTTTACCGAGATGATATGCAAGTGAAGTAACAGCATAAAAGTTATATAACTGGTTATATCATTTCCCTTCAAATGTTTTCCTCCATTTTAAGTTTTCATGAAGACATACAGTATCCTATATATTTCCTATAGAGATTGTACTGTCATGAGTTTGGGAACATCCACACATCATTTATATACAGAGAAGCAGTTAAAACCACATCATGTTTTATTAAAACCTTTCAGACAGTAGGCTGTGTCATCAGCAATTTATTTCATATTTTAACAATTTTCATTTTTTTGCAAAATGTAGAAATAGTTCATTATACATCATAGTTTTTAGGCACTTAAAATACTTTTGAAAAGTATAGTTAGTTTGTATAATTATATTTTTGTGCCACCCCATGAACAAAGTTTAAAAAGTTGCTAAATTGCTAAATTTCAAAAAAGAAGTCCTTACAATTTTTAGGGGGCACATCCTTACATTTAATTTTTCAAACTATAAACCAAACATACAGTATTTACATATTTTTATATCTTTTAAAAAGTGTCACACAAAGTGATAGTACAGATGGTAAAATACATTTACACACAAAGAGTCTATATTTAACAAAATGTCATTAATATTTGTTTACAAAATAAGCTCACTAGCAATAAGCAGTTGTGTTCCTGTGTGCTAATGGATGGGGTGCTGGGCATGTATCAAGTTTAGATTTAACTCAGTATTGGGCATAAGTATATACAGTACTGTGCCAGTGTTTAAAGTAGACCCTCAAACTTGTTACGCTGTACTATACTAAATTGATCTACCAACTTTCTGGCAAATGCAATACGTTGTCTAGAAATACTAAAAATACATAAACTATGCAAAGTGCATATATACTGCAGTAATAGAGTTGTGTTGTGGTATGCTGTTTCAAACACAACCAAATATATTTTTATGTAATGGATTATGTGAAACTTTATTTCACAAATGAAACATTCAGAAGTGGTGAAATATTACTTAAAACAGCAGAAACATTTAAAAGCTTTTGCTTAATTTCTAAATAAATTACAATAATAATAATAATAAAAAAATCCAGTAGATGTATTACAATCTTTATAGACTACAGTAGATGTTTACTGCTTAGCATAACAGAAGTCCATTATTCATCTTTACTGTACAATCATTGCCTGCTTTAGGCCAGCATGCTGTTCCTCTAACATATTTACAGTTTAACACTGCAGTTAATATTAAAATGTAACAGTCTTAAACATAAGCATTTTTTAGCACTTAGTGCAATTGCTCTTAGACAAAGTGCTATACTATAATACAAAATTCAGTCTTATTAAAAATGCACGTGCTACTTTAGCTGCCTTACTAAAAAAGAGAGAAACTTCATCTTGATGTTGATTGTTGACGAATTGCTTTAGGATGCTAGAGAAGTAAAATAGACACAGTGACATTATAATAGGCACATATTCATAGAGGCTGTTTACACCTGGTATTAAGATGTGTTTTGGTCATTAATGGTGTTAGTTTCGCCAGTAGAGGGCGATCTACTACTTTTTAATGCAGATCAGGAGCAGAGCTTCCCTGCTGTCTTCCCTGTTGAGTATGCAATAAACGCAAACGGAAAAAACTATCGGTCAGAATTTTTGCAGATAAACAATAGTTATTGTTATCGTTATCGGTGCGGATCAATCAGGAAATCCGATGAATCGGTCAACCTCAAGATCAGATCACAAGTGGGCGATGCTAAATACAGGTGTAGATGAACTTTAAAACATTATAAGCTCGTCCATTTTTGACCGCAATCAGAGGTAGTCAAAAACACATTTGACCGGATTGCTGGTCGAATGCGTTCGAGCGGCCCAAAAAAAAAATCGAATGTGAGATGTATCGAGCACAATGCTTTAACATGACTTTTAGCAAGATCACATAGTGTACAGTGGTCTCTTTAGTTTTTTTTTATTGATAAAACTGAATCTGCTGAAGTTGCGTGAACTTATTTCATCAATTTCTTTTGAAAAATATCTGAGAAAGCCCTTGCATTTACATTTACAAAACGTTGTGCATCATGTCTACTAACAACACAAGCTGCGGTACTCTCATAATATTAGTGCGCATCAATTTAAACCCATAATTTCTCCCGCTTTGTTTTAACGACTAGCCAACTGACAATGGTGTAGTCTATTTTAGTTGCCTCAAAATAGCAACACGCCAACAATGTGCCTGAACACACGCCCATGGGCGCTAAAATGGGTGCATGTGCATTTGCAACGTGGAGCTGAACATGATAATGATATCTGTGCTGGGCTGAAACTAGCAAAAAACATTTGCGCCACGCATTGCGCGGAGTGAATGATAGAGCCCCAGGTGTGAACCGAAATCTCTCTCTCTCAAACACTTGTGAACCGATCAACCTAAATCCGATCTTAATACCAGGTGTGAACAGCTCTCTAAAAACTGGACACAAAGCATAACATTTAAAATCCTCAGAAAATGCAATAAAACTTTACCTTTAAAAGATGTTAAGCCATTAGTTTCTGCTGATGGTGAATCTTCACCTTTAAAAAGTTGACATTATTAGATTAATGCTTCTGAAGAAACATGAAGACATTCTGAAAATTATAAAAATTGACTCACCCTTTATCACACCATCAACATGAGTGACTGAAATACTATCCAGCTGCAGTTCCTCTTTTTCCTCAGATTCTGAAAGATCATAGACAAAATTAAATTCCTTCAAAACCTTAAAGGGATAGTTTAAACAAAAATGCAAATTCTCTCATCATTTACTCACCTTGCATTGTTACAAACCTGTCTTTGTTCTGCTGACCACAAAGGAAGATATTTGTAATCAAACAGGAAACAGAAGCACCATGACTTCCATAGTAGGTGGGTGAAAAGTCTGCTACGGATGTCAACGGTGCTCAAATGTTTGGTTACAAACATTGCTTAAAATATATTCATTTGTGTTCATCAAAACAAAGACATTTATACAGGTTTGTAACAACATGAGAGTGAGTAAATGATGACAGAATTTTCATTTTTTGGGTGAACTATCCCTTTAATAAACTATTGGTTTGTTGAATCATGTTGTAGAGTATAAGATTTGTGATATAAAACCACTATTAATGATCATTACTTTATCACAGTGTATTACTGTAAATTGTACCTTGTTATTAGTAAATCTTGTGAAAGGAAAATACCTTTTTCTAACGGTTTACTCTCCATGTACTCCATCAAGGGTGAAGTAGTTTCTGTAATCAAAAACACCCATACAAAAGAAAAGATAATGTAAAAAAAGTTTCACTCGGACAGATGGTTTTATGTGACTCTGTATGTGAACTCCAGGCTAATTATGAGATTAAAAGCATGAAAGGTTTTTTTTTGAGTAATGGGTAAATTTACTTTTTAATTTTGCATTGATTTCAATGTTTGACATGAAAGTATTCAGTCCATATGACTTACGGTTCTTGGAATCTGCTAGTGAGATAAACAAGTTATCACGAACCGGCTCTTTCTTCTCTAAAGATAAAAAAGAAATGTTTCATTAGTAATAATGAAATGTAATGGCATGTAAGATAAAAAAAATAGTATCTTAAAAAACTTTTTTTAAAGTTCAAAATCTATCAATGTATGACATTTTAGTAACACAGTAAAATAGCAAGTTGGTTTATACTATCATCATCTATTACACAAACACACACAATGTATGTACAATGTATAATATATAATGTATATATTTATTTTTGTACCTGGTTTACGAGTGATTTTCAGTACGATGCATCCAATGATCAAAATGACAATACAGCAGACAAAACAGCCCGAAATGGCCAGCAGTATTTTTCTTTTGAACACTGGAACAAGGGACAGAAATGAACAATAGTCAAGTACGGCACTGGCCAATAAAGTTAAACCTTTTATTGTTACAGGAAATTTAGAGAAAACAAATTTCACAAAAAAGTTTTGTTATTAGGGGTCAAGCCCAGAATGGGCGAAGACCTCTATTGTATCCGTTAGTTTTCTTATTGTTCTTCCGGCTTCTTCTTCCGCCATTGCGTCTATGGCAGCCCATAGCAGCGTACATAGGAAAGTTATGAAATTTGGCACGCTTATAAAGGACTGTCCCAAAAGTCTCCACAGCAAATTTTTAGTCTCTATATCAAACCCGCTAGCGCCACCAACAGTCCAAAGTTGCACTTACGTTTTTGCTTATAACTTCTGATCCGTAAGGCCTAGAAACAAAATTTATGTTTCCTCTGATTCATTGTCTCAAGACGATTGGAATGGATCCTACGACGTCATTTTCCGTCACGAACATTTTTCCGCCATTTTGAATTATTCTTAAAACCTACTTTTGCAAACTCGTCCTAGAGCTTTTGCCCGATTGTCAAGAAAATCGATATGTAGCATTTATAGACCCTCAATGCAAAAAGTTATGGAATTCATGTCGATTCGTCAATCCGTTTCCGTAAACCGTGTCAACAAAATTTTCGCAGAGCGCTAAAAAATGAATTTCAGGCTGTATCTTTGCCAAACTTAAGCCTTTTGACACGAGACTTGGTGCTTGTGATGGCAGTCAGGACCTGAGGGTGCATGCACAGTTTCGTCACAACGCCACCTAGTGGTCAGACAAATGTTTAAATGCCTATAACTTTGGCTGCGGTCGACATATTTTAGTGGGACTTGTTACCTTGTAGTCCAGGGGCCCGTTCTTCGTACGTCGCTAACTCAGTTAGCTGGATTTGATTGTTGATGATTTGGCATGATCTTGGATTATTTGGTTCTTCGAAGCTCATTCTAAACTTGGTGTCATAGCAACAGGTCCCTAAGCTCAAACCTGCTCGGGAGCAGGCTTATTTCATGTAAACAAGATTAGTTTGTACCTTTTTAAGCGGATGTGATACGGAAAGTCTGACGCAGTCGCGTATTCTTCATTATACGAGCGCAATCTGCGTAAGATGCATGATTAATATAAAGAGCTTTTCAAATTCAACACGTAATAAAAAAAGAATATATTAATTAAATCTTTTAGCGATGTTATTTAAAAAATATATAATATAACAAATATATTTTCCTGTACTTGTGCGACTTGTTTTTGTGTAACAGGTGTTTGATTATTATTCTTAAACGAATGACATGCTGATCACATTCATTTTAAATTTGTTTGAATTTTCCTTAATAAAAACAGCAATTAATCATACCCAGCACTAATAGATGTTATGTACAATAAAGACTATTACTCAGTGTGAAATAATTTTCATTTGAATAAACTAATCTCCTATTTTAGTTTTGTCTTTAGATTGTCAAGTAGCTTTCAATGTCATGCATAAAAAGGGTTTTCGTTTAGTAATTTCTATCTGTTCTATCTTTAAAACGTTGTCTACAAATATGTTACCCTGTCCCTGTTCTGTGACAAAAATGACCAAAATAACCAAATAAGTTTTTTGCACATATTTTCACATATCTTTATCTTCTTTACTACACTTTTCTGTGCAGACTCAGCAGATGCAGGACTTTCGGTTAACGTGGAATACTGCTAATATAGTCAGAAATCAGTTAAGAATAATGCAATTGAAGTAAACTTATTTAACCACTTGCATATAGTTTCTCTAAAGGACTACCATCTGAGAGGATTTCTTTACTGTCATGTGCATTGCTATCAGAAACGGTTGTATTTTATAATCTTTTGATGTAGAATAACATTACCATTCCCTTACTGCACATCATACTTTATTTACCACATTATTGGAAACTGATAAAAGTGTTGGTGTATTATCTACAACTGCACAAAAGAGAGGAAAACACTATCTTATAATACACTACAATTAAAATTTTATTTATCAGGAATTAAATTGTTGCATTGGCTGTCGGTTTAAGAAAGAGCAACTGCTCCAGAGATTATCTGTACAATCAGCCAGTTTAGAGACATCACTCCTGCCAGCACATCACATGAAGATGGAGGGCCACCACCTGTGTTTTTTTATTCTGCTTTTTAAGTTGCTGTTACAAACAGACAAAATAGCATTTAACTGTTTTTAAAAGAGACTTAAAGTACTTTAGGAGCATCAAATTTTAATTACAATCATTAATTTCAATCTTTGACAAGCATAGCAAAGATATCAAGATTATATTTTTACAGAAAATTTTGAATTATTTATGGTGATTTATGTACTAAAGTAGCTTTAACTGGGTTTTTAAATTCAGTCACATAAAACGTTCACAACCTTCCATCAATAGCTCTCAGACTGCAGGGGTTAAAAATGGGCGTGTTCTTGGCCATTGTAACAACTGGCCAATCACAGCGTGGCTGATCAGTGTTTCTACTATCGATATGTATTGACTTTTCTTGCAGTGCACGAACGCGCAGTGATCTCAGATAATTCAATCCTGCCATAATAATCATCAACAGCAGTGGTGTTCAAAGAACCAAATAAGCGAGATTATAATTAGCCAGATCTAAACTTCTCGGATGTCTCATTTGATCTCGGATGTATTAAGCGACGTACGAAGAACGGGCCCCTGAACTGTTGCTGAGTCTAACGATACTAAACATGCCAGGTTGTGCCTTACGCTTAGCCCTGCGCAGCAAAATAGCGCTTAAAAAACATGCGCGAATATCTCCGTGAGCGTTATTCCAATCGACTAGAAAACGCCATAGGAAGAACATTACATTACCTTCTGAACAAAAACCTCTATTGGCGCTATATTAAAATTTTCATCAGAAATGGCCGAAATTTGCAAAAACGAAAATTACCTTTAAATTTTGTGTTTTTTTTACACACAATTAGTTATAACTTCGCACCGAAAAGAGATTTTTTTCACCAGATTTGATAGGCTGATGTATGATCACAGTCTGAGGCTACACAAAAAAAATTGTATGCTTGCACCACTAGTTGGCCCTATAATTAAACAAAACCTTTGAAATCAAGCAACCCTATGGTCATACAACTGTTTCTTCACTAAACTAAAGTGTGTAGTCATGACACTTGCTAGATGTAACACAATTATGATCTGAGGGTGCATGCACAACTTTGTCATTGCGCCACCTAGTGGTTTTGAGATAGAAATATCGTATTTTTTGCCTAAAACTACTGCTACAGTACAACTAAAGCCTTGAGTCATCATGGATTAAGCCTTTAATGGTTTGAAGTATAATCATTGGTGCATTCCAATTCACTCCCTAGAAACCAATGAGAATACCTTATCAACTATTTTTGCAAGAGCTATATTTCTGCATAAGAACATCGTAGAGACATGGGGTGGGCTCTTTTGACTCATGACACCACTGTAACATTATGTGAGCTGAGTATTGCCACTGCAAGCTGTATATTTCAGCTATATTTCCATTTGTTTTCTTTATATTATATCATGGATTATTTGTTTTATTTCTTTTTTATGGTTTCACACTATAGTACAGTATTTTTTTCAAGGTAAACTGGGATAGTGTGTTGATTCAGTTCAATTTCTGAAAAACATTTTTAAAGCAATTTTTAGCAAAAACAACTAGTCAAGTTGATTCATCCACCAGATCATATGACCATCATAAATTACATGCTTAGTCTACTCAGCTGCCCATGCTGTCATACTCTCAGTATGACAAAATGATTTGCATATAAATAGCACGCAGTGTGAAAAGTCGCGCAATTCATATGCCAAATTACAATTTTGCGTGCATATGATAGACCAGTCCTTTCCGTTCGCTTAATATGACGCAAATTTTCATGTTGTTTTATGTATTGGTTTCTCTTTTCTTTCTGTGTGCTATACACACACACTTCATGAGAATGGGTTGCAAAAATATGTATTATGATATGTGAACATATGACAGTATATTAATATAATGCAAATATTACTTACAAATATTATTTGCCATGAACGGATCGCTCCAATAGGAGTACAGCGGTCGTTCTGTCCTTTTCCCTCTGCATTTAAATTCATTTTTAATAGTTTCTTCAGTTGATTTGACCTTTAATGTACTTGAAGATTCATTCAGCTCCTGATTGTTCTCAAACCAGGTGTAATTCCATGTTTTATCATCTAAAACCTTACAATTCAGTGTCAGGATATTTCCAGCGATGATGTCACTCAATTCAGTGACCAGGTTCAGTGAAGCTGCTGAAAGAGCTTAAAACAAACAAATCAATTATTTTATATTTGTTATAATAAGTGTTTTACAAAGCAAGACAAGGGTTTTGTTATTGTTTAAGGTGAGTGTGTCTCATTTCTGTGCCGCTACTGCCAATAACTTGAATTAAAAGAATAAACGGGAAAAACTAAAACAAATAAAAATATATTGAAATAAAGAAAAAAGGCATTTTAAAAACATTTAAAAGTGTCAAAGGATGCATTAAAATAATGTTAAATTATTCTCTGATATCTACATAGAAGTTATGTTGCTTTATTAAGTAAAAAATAAAATAAAATATAAAGTCCATTTACACTCCTAGGATTTACTTTCAGAAAGAAATGGTCTATTATTACCTTATATAGCCTGTATCAGACGAGGATATGGAGATTGGTTATGGACGTTTCTGAGTGGTAAGTTTGTGTTTTTTTCAATATGGACCTGTACAATTTGTATGTTCACTTACCTTTAACTTGCACTTTTTTCCCCTCACTTTGGATTAAGAAGTCACGTCTCTTTGCTTCGCAGTAAAAGTCACCAGCGTCATGGGCCGATGCTGAATTAATAATATAATTTTTATCTACAGTAGAAAGTTTTGTTGTCTTTGAGTCTTTGTACCAATAATATTCCCATGCGGCCCCTGGCATGTCACAAGTAAGCTGGACTCGCTCATCAGTGTAGAAAAACTCAAATGATGGCTCTGGTTGTATGACTGGTTTAGGTGTGGAAACTGCAAACAACAGTTGTATGGTTAAACATCCATTCACAAACAAGAACTGCCCATTCTTTATAGTCTGGGGCTACATTTACACAACAACAATGTAGTTAAAAAACTGTAGGCCACCATTATTGTTTTGGTTATCATGGATGACCGAATTAACACTACGCATGGCAACATGTAACTTTACATGCACTTTGAAACCTCTTCTCAAAAGTCTGCATTTTCAGGACCCCAAAATGCTGTTGTCGTGCAATTGAACAGCCAAACCACAACATTTTTTTTTACTGAAATGTAAAGTTAAAAATGTTACAGTGTAAACAACCCCTAAATTAACTAAACTATACTGCTAGTGCTTCTCAAGAAACCCCCAGCACTTTGTTAAAGTCTATACAGTATGGCACACCTAGTTCAGCTCTCTGCTAATGTAATGATGATGATGTGAATTAAATGTGTTAAATTTAGAAGACACAAAATGTGCAGTGCTGTAGGTTTCTAGTGAAGCACTAGCAGTATTTTGGTTAATTTAGTCTCAAACTATCAAGACTTTAAAAACCACTGTTCTTACACAATAGCCAACAACAACCAAAGACTTGAGATCAATAAAAAACTACATACAGCTTGCTCATTGACCTATTCATAGTGCCTGTCTGTCACTTTAAGCTTTTGACTTTGTGTGAACTCATTGTTTCATTTATATCTGACTTCCACATTAGCAGAATTATCTTTACTTGCCTGAAATGTTAAGATGCAGAGCCTCTGATTCTTTTGTAGTAACTGGAGATCTCCGTAGATGTTTTGCTTTGCACTTATAGTTTCCAGAGTGACTTGATTTTGCGAAGTTTATTGAAAGTGTTTTTCCAGATATGGAGATGTCATTGTCTTTGGAGAGCTTAATTTTGTTGTTGTACCATTCATATTCCCAATCGTTTGGATTTTCATTGATTGAACACGTCAGAATCACCTTTTCAATTGGGTAAAATAAATCCCATTGAGGCTCTTTGGACAGTTGTGGTTGAGGTGGCTCTGTGTAGATAAACCCAAAAGAAAATTACTTAACATTGGAAACTGCCTCGACATCTTAAACCATATTTTATACCACAAATTAACACATTTTCTGTTTAGTGAGGTCCAACACAATCTCATGTCAATTTGTTTTTTACGAGGTGGCTATTTCGTAAAAAATTAATATGACATAGTTTGTACGTTTGATTTGCATTCGCCCATATGAACCTGTGACATTGGGTTTAGGAGTTAGACATCATTATTGTTATTTTTTCGTGTTAACCATTCAAGTTTTTATATTTACATTTGCGCATTTGGCAGGAGCTTTAATCCAAAGCGACTTTACATGGTACAATTCATATCATACCAATTAGCCAACTTGTAAAATACTTACAAATTTCTGTGAGCTGAGATGTTTGCAATGTTTTATATGTGCAGTGACCTTAAGCAATTTAAAATTGTTAGATATAATTTAAAATAGAAATGAACAGACCTTTAACTTGCACTTTCATTTTCCCACTGTTGATTGAGAAGTCACGTCTCTTTGCTTTGCAGTAATATTCACCAGTGTCATGGAGAGATGCTGAATTAATAATATAATTTTTATTTGCAGTAGAAAGTTCTGTTGTCTCTGAGTCTTTGTACCAATGATATTCCCATGCGGCACCTGGCATGTTACAAGTAAGCCGGACTTGTTCATCAGTGTAGAAAAACTCAAATGATGGGTCTTGTCGTATGTCTGGTTCAGGAGTGGAATCTACAAACAACAGTTGTATGGTTAAAAATCCATCCCCAAATAATAACATCCTGAAGTCGCACATGCTTGTTTTTCTTAAGACTAAAGCCTGGTTTCACAGAAAAGGCTTAGCTTAAGCCAGTACTAGGCCTTAGTTAAATTAAGTTTTAACAGCTTTTGTAAACATGCCATAGAAAAATTCATTACTGGTGTGTATCTTGAAATTAGGCATGGGCCGGTTACCGGTTTCAAGGTTTTAAAGAGTCAAGGTTTCAAAACCACTCAAATTTTCATTGACACGATTTCCAAAGTATGAGTTCATTTAATCATTAAATCTTGTAATTGATTTGATGTTTACATTTAATATATAGCAGTGCTTCTCAACCTCTTTTGGGCCAGTGCCCCATCCATTATCCAGGTCCTCCACGAAAAATGAGCTTAATATCTTTCCTGAATATATGCTGATTAACATTCCTTATACATAAATAATAATAATAATATGCCTGGCATTGTTATTAACAAGAAATAGCAGGTTGTTTCAACCCATTAACTACCACTATGTTTAAGGCGGGGTGCATGATCTCTGAAAGCCAATGTCGATATTTGAAATCACCTAAACAAACACGCCCCTACGCCAATAGAATTTGGACCTGCTTTTGATAGACCCGCCCCACACATACGCAACCCAGACAATGATGTCGGTTAGTAGACATGCCCATTACTGCTGATTGGCTAAAAGTGTGTTTTGGTAGTTGGCCCGACTCTCTTTCCCAAAGCGTTTTTCAGATATCGTGCACTCCGCCTTTAAAATTACCACAGGATTATTTTGACTCAGCCGTGGGTTGCAACAACCTACAATCAGTTTCCTCACTGATCTCTTTCAGGTGAATGGCACTTTTTAACAATTTTTTACATCAAACTGTATAATTCATGGTTTTGGCACTAATACAGTCAATCTTCATGTGAACAGCACATTACTCTTCCTTGTTCACCTGTTTAAGCGCGACTGACCTTGTGTGAACTCATTCGTCCCTTATATCTGACTTCCACATAAGCAGATTTATCTTTACTTGCCTGAAATATGAAGCTGCAGAGCCTCTGCTTCTTTTGTAGTAACTGGAGATCTCTGTAGATGTTTTGCTTTGCACGTATAACTTCCAGAGTGACTTGACTTTGCAGAGTTTATTGAAAGTGTTTTTCCAGATAAGGAGATGTCATTGTCTTTGGAGAGCTTCATTTCATTTTTGTACCATTCATATTCCCAGTCATTTGGATTTTCATTGATTGAACACGTCAGAGTCACCTCTTCAGTTGGGTAAAATAAATCCCATTGAGGCTCTTTGGACAGTTGTGGTTGAGGTGGCTCTGTATAGATATAAAAACAATGTATGTTGAAGGTCTTTTTGGCATTGTATGCAAGACAAAAATGCATAAGATTTATCTTACCGATTATGGTCAGGTTTTTTGGTTCAGATGAAAATGGGACCCCATTCCTGCTTATATGACACGTGTAGGATCCTTTGTGAAGCATTGTAGCACTTGAGATAGTGTAAGTCTGACTGCCACTGCTGACCTCAGTATTGTCTTTTTTCCACTGGTATGTCCATGGAGGAGATGTCTGCTCTGTAATGCTACAGGTAAATCTGACCTGTTCACCGGTGTAGATCGCTGGGTATTCTGGATCTTGCTTCAAACTGATTGTTGGCATGGAACCTTTATTTGGGATGTAGAAAATGTATGTAAATATCAATACAATTATATCTAAAAATAAATAAAATGACTAAAATTAGTTCAGGTCAATTGAGGCTAACAATAAACAGACCCCCATGGGGTCCGACCATTTTGGGACCCTGGCTTCTGACATGCTCTTACATTTGGTCTTTTTTCAGTTGCTTTAAACATATTAATGGCTAATACCACATAACATTGTATTCAGCACAAACTGTGTTAAAATAATATGCGAGTAACGTGTGTGCACATGTTTGTATTTTTAAGTAGGGCTGTAACGATTAATCATGCAAATGAATGAATTACTGTGAAATCCCGGCACATCCCAAAGCCAGGGGGCGCTCTCGTGCAGAAACTTCCTTTGTGCCACAGAAGTATCATTACAAATGTCTACAAGAATATTGATATCGCTGTTCTTCAGATTGTTTCAGGTATTTTCATGATAATAAAGAATATTTTGAATAATTTTGTTTAACGAATGTTGCCTTTTAAAATGTATGTTATAAACGACTCAGACTCATAATGATTTTAGATTGATAAGGACTTCCTACTGACCAAATGCCTTAGTATACGCACAAGCTGTGCATGAAACACAGAATCGCAGCCTTGCGTTTCAGAATCGATTTCAGAAAGGCATTTTTAATGGGGCACACGATTAATTGTTACAGCCCTATTTTTAAGTAAATGATGTTTATGCGTGGTAATTAAAACAAAAGTTGCTGAAATAAGGCCAAGGAATACACACTATTTGTTTACATTAAAAAAGTACTGGACCTTGTAGAGTTGGGAATTTGCTACAAAAAGATGTAAAAACCATTTATTGTGTAAAGTCATGCAAGGGATGGTCAATGATATTGATGTGATTCACACCTGAGGAGAAAAAGACCCATCCCCCTAATGCCTCAATAAGGAATGTTTTGCTAGAATGAATTTGAGGCGACTTAAAAAGAAAATGTTTTGCTTGTAGTTTAATAACAAACTAATGTACAATAAAATATAAATAATAAGTATCAAATGTGCATTTTTGTACACATACATTTTAGCAGGCACATTTGTGTCAGTTTGGAAAATGTATGTCTGCATTTCCCCCAGACATACGTTCGTCTCCCACACAAAAACAGAATTGTATTCAAAATATGTAAAATTCCGCAAAATTCCGCGTTAATACCAGATTCCGTGTTAATTTGCCAATTCAATTATAGGGCCCTATACGTATCACTTCTTTATATGGGCACTTCCCCCAGAAAACCTCGCCCACCCGTCTATCAGTGGGAGACGCTAGAGCTTTCAAACATCTTATCACGACACTCAGCTTTGTTTAATTTCAAAACTCAACAATGGCACGAAAGAAGAAGTGTGTTTTTGGATGTAAGGAGAAGAAATCCAGCCTCATGAAAACAATGGATTTCGTTTATTATCCGGGGTAGTAGCAGAGTTTTGCGTGTGTGTTTGATGTGGTGGATTTTCCCAACCGGGTCATGACGAGTTGCATGCGGTAAGTAAGACTTCTGTCTTATGTTGGAAATAGGCGCGTGTATATTATATAAATGACACGAACATGTAGTGAATCATAAGTTAAAACAGTGTTGTATAGTGTTGCATGACTCGTACTCGCTCCTCCCGCGGTATAACACCGCCTTCTTCATTTTTTCGTACTTATCGGAAAGATTTGGTAAAGCTAATCTTTCTTTTATAAATCTGATTAAACTAAAGACTCTTCGGTGATATAAAGGTAGTCATACTACTCTATAGGTACTCCAGATTAACATCAGAAATGCAGAAACAGTGTGTGTTACGTGAGCTTTAAGTTTTTCTGCTTTGATTAGGAGAAAACACGGCACCGCGTTTTTGGACCCCTAGGAGTTAAAAAAACTAAATTGTAATTACAGGCCTAAATACCACAGCCAAACTTCCTATTCTAATTTTAAAGGTCACGTTCTTTCTGATCCCATTTTTCAAACTTTAGTTAGTGTGTAATATTGCTGTTAGAGCATAAATAATACCTGTTAAATGATAAAGCTCAAATTTCACTGCCATTTTCTTTAACAGAATTCCCCTTTCAAAGACTACAGTGAACGGCCGGTTTGGACTACAGCCCTTTACTTCCCAGTTGAATGACGTCAAAGTAAGAGTTTTTGACTAAACTCTGCCCACAGGAATACGTCAGTTGCCAGCAAAGCTCAAACGGCTCTGCTAAGCTAAGCTGCTATTGAATCACAACACTCAAAGCTTTAAAAACACAGAAAGAATGGGACCTTTAATAAACAGAACTAGCCTACTTCTAAAACAAAATATACAAATATTAAAAAGTAGGCTGAGACTTGCCATTGGCTGTTGTTTTTGAATAAATAATGAGGTGAGTCTATGAAAGGATTAGGGGCTATTTTGCGTGCTATTTTTATTATAAATATAATTGTTTCATATTGTAATGTTTCGTTTCATTATGTTTTGTGTAATAATGCGTTACATTTTCAGTTTTGTTATTCTAGATGCATTTTTTTTAAGGTTACCATTGTGCAGACTAGTAATAGTTTCCATTTGAACTCAATACTGCTGAGAAGAACTCTCAAAACTAGTATAATAAAGTGACTGAATTCTTGTATTATTTACCAGAGTGGCACCCTGTTACTTGGCAACGTTTTTTATGATTAGCATGGGCCAAATTTTGTCATTGAATTGATATAGGATGCAGCATTTGTATTTATTATAAATGAAGTACAGGACAACCCTATCACTTCTGTCTCACAAAATAACTTACACCGGTGGGGTCAAACATGGAAATCAAAAGAACTTACGGATCCTAAAAATGGCAATGAATAAGCAAATCGAGATACACTGACAAGACAGATTATGACCCAGCAGACGCATCATGCGTGTACTTAAGAAATAATTGCTTCTTAAGGGCTCATTATAGTTGTGCATAGGTCCTAGGAGGGGTTCTGGTGGACCAATCACAGCACTTGCGGCCAGCGTAGAACTGACGCGCTGTTAAAATTATTGCGAGGTGCACGTCAAGCTACGCAGAGCTACACACAGGCTGCAGATAACCTACGGCGTACAGCTTACGCATGACTATAAATCGGGCTCTACACTCATTTGTGATTGGCTGAAAGTTACTTTACTCAAATCTAAGTAAGAAATCAGAGAACATGGATGAGTATAGTGGCGGTGTGTGGAAAAAGTGGGCTGGGACGTCTTCTCCGGTCCCCTGTGGTTGCTACACACTTGGTTGCAGACAGTACTGTATTTAAAGTTTAATGAACTGTAGTCTTCCCTGATTGTTGGTGTAAACATTGCCCCCCAAGAACTCCTTAATGCCCCCCGTTCAAAAATCTTGCTTCCAGCGCCCCCCTTGAGAAACGCTAAGGCTTTATTTTTTACCTGCCATACATTTTTCACAATGCTCAAAAAAATACAACTGGTAGGCAGACATTTGAAAATAAGTGTTGTGTTGGCAATAGCAATACTGCAACACCATGAATCCATGGGATTTTTGCTTAAAGTTATAATTCCGGCAAAATCTCATACCAGCACATGCCTACTTGAGATAAAAACAATATCGCAAACATATTTTTAGATTTATCAGTGCAAGCTATTTTCAGTTAAGACAGCTCAAACATGTGTTTTAGTCTAAGACTAACCTTAAGTCTTGTCTGTGAAACTGGGGGGTAAATGAACCAAATTATACTGCCAACAGTGTCTGAATGCTGAAACTCACAGTACTGCACACTTTGTAAGTCTCCCTTATATGACACACCCGGCTATCTGGTTATATGATGATGATGTGAATCAAATGTGTTAAATATGCAAGACACAAAATGTGCAGTGCTGTGGGACTGAAGGTGAGCAACCACTGTTTTTACACAGGAAACTGCAAATGCCAACGTAAATTAAAGCTAAAAAAATAGCAGGCTGTTTTAACCCATGGTTGAATCAAATATTAAAACAACCACTAAGTTAAAATTACTACAGGATTTTTTTGACCCAGCCGTGGGTTGCAACAACCTGCCAGTTTTTCGACGGGTAAAAAACTACAATCAGCTTCCTCACTGATCTCTTTCAGGTGAATGGCACTTTTAAACTATTTTTTTTCATCAAACTGTAGAATTAATGGTTTTGGGACTAGTACAGTACCTTAATGTGAACAGCACATTACTCTTCCTTGTTGACCTGTTTAAGTGCGTCTGACCTTGTGTGAACTCATTCGTCATTTATATCTGACTTCCACATAAGCAGAATTATCTTTACTTGCCTGAAATGTGAAGCTGCAGAGCCTCTGCTTCTTTTGTAGTAACTGGAGATCTCTGTAGATGTTTTGCTTTGCACGTATAACTTCCAGAGTGACTTGACTTTGCAGAGTTTATTGAAAGTGTTTTTTCAGATATGGAGATGTCATTGTCTTTGGAGAGCTTAATTTCATTTTTGTACCATTCATATTCCCAATCATTTGGATTTTCATTGATTGAACACGTCAGAGTCACCTTTTCAGTTGGGTAAAATAAATCCCATTGAGGCTCTTTGGACAGTTGTGGTTGAGGTGGCTCTGTATAGATATAAAAACAATTTATGTTGAAGGTCTTTTTGGCATTGTATGCAAGACAAAAATGCATAAGATTGATCTTACCGATTATGGTCAGTTGTTTTGGTTCAGATGAAAATGGGACCCCATTCCTGCTTATATGACACGTGTAGGACCCTTTGTGAAGCATTGTAGCACTTGAGATAGTGTAAGTCTGACCGCCACTGCTGACCTCAGTATTGTCTTTTTTCCACTGGTATGTCCACTGAGTTGATGTTTGCTCTGTAATGCTACAGGTAAGTCTAACCTGTTCACCGGTGTAGATCGCTGGGTATTCTGGATCTTGCTTCAAACTGATTGTTGGCATGGAACCTTTATTTGGGATGTAGAAAATTTATGTAAATATCAATACAATTATATCTAAAAAGTAAATAAAATTACTAAAATTAGTTCAGGTCAATTGAGGCTAACAATTAACAGACCCCCATGGGGTCCGACCATTTTGGGACCCTGGCTTCTGACATGCTCTTACATTTGGTCTTTTTTCAGTTGCTTTAAACATATTAATGGCTAATACCACATAACATTGTATTCAGCACAAACTGTGTTAAAATAATATGCGAGTAACGTGTGTGCACATGTTTGTATTTTTAAGTAGGGCTGTAACGATTAATCATGCAAATGAATGAATTACTGTGAAATCCCGGCACATCCCAAAGCCAGGGGGCGCTCTCGTGCAGAAACTTCCTTTGTGCCACAGAAGTAGCATTACAAATGTCTACAAGAATATTGATATCGCTGTTCTTCAGATTGTTTCAGGTATTTTCATGATAATAAAGAATATTTTGAATAATTTTGTTTAACGAATGTTGCCTTTTAAAATGTATGTTATAAACGACTCAGACTCATAATGATTTTAGATTGATAAGGACTTCCTACTGACCAAATGCCTTAGTATACGCACAAGCTGTGCATGAAACACAGAATCGCAGCCTTGCGTTTCAGAATCGATTTCAGAAAGGCATTTTTAATGGGACACACGATTAATTGTTACAGCCCTATTTTTAAGTAAATGATGTTTATGCGTGGTAATTAAAACAAAAGTTGCTGAAATAAGGCCAAGGAATACACACTATTTGTTTACATTAAAAAAGTACTGGACCTTGTAGAGTTGGGAATTTGCTACAAAAAGATGTAAAAACCATTTATTGTGTAAAGTCATGCAAGGGATGGTCAATGATATTGATGTGATTCACACCTGAGGAGAAAAAGACCCATCCCCCTAATGCCTCAATAAGGAATGTTTTGCTAGAATGAATTTGAGGAGACTTAAAAAGAAAATGTTTTGCTTGTAGTTTAATAACAAACTAATGTACAATAAAATATAAATAATAAGTATCAAATGTGCATTTTTGTACACATACATTTTAGCAGGCACATTTGTGTCAGTTTGGAAAACGTATGTCTGCATTTCCCCCAGACATACGTTCGTCTCCCACACAAAAACAGAATTGTATTCAAAATATGTAAAATTCCGCGAAATTCCGCGTTAATACTAGATTCCGTGTTAATTTGCAAATTCAATTATAGGGCCCTATACGTATCACTTCTTTATATGGGCACTTCCCCCAGAAAACCTCGCCCACCCGTCTATCAGTGGGAGACGCTAGAGCTTGCAAACATCTTATCACGCCACTCAGCTTTGTTTAATTTCAAAACTCAACAAGGGCACGAAAGAAGAAGTGTGTTTTTGGATGTAAGGAGAAGAAATCCAGCCTCATGAAAACAATGGATTTCGTTTATTATCCGGGGTAGTAGCGGAGTTTTGTGTGTGTGTTTGATGTGGTGGATTTTTTCCAACCGGGTCATGACGAGTTGCATGCGGTAAGTAAGACTTCTGTCTTATGTTGGAAATAGGCGCGTGTATATTATATAAATGACACGAACATGTAGTGAATCATAAGTTAAAACAGTGTTGTATAGTGTTGCATGACTCGTACTCGCTCCTCCCGCGGTATAACACCGCCTTCTTAATTTTTTCGTACTTATCGGAAAGATTTGGTAAAGCTAATCTTTCTTTTATAAATCTGATTAAACTAAAGACTCTTCGGTGATATAAAGGTAGTCATACTACTCTATAGGTACTCCAGATTAACATCAGAAATGCAGAAACAGCGTGTGTTACGTGAGCTTTAAGTTTTCTGCTTTGATTAGGAGAAAACACGGCACCGCGTTTTTGGACCCCTAGGAGTTAAAAAAACTAAATTGTAATTACAGGCCTAAATACCACAGCCAAACTTCCTATTCTAATTTTAAAGGTCACGTTCTTTCTGATCCCATTTTTCAAACTTTAGTTAGCGTGTAATATTGCTGTTAGAGCATAAATAATACCTGTTAAATGATAAAGCTCAAAGTTCGCTGCCATTTTCTTTAACAGAATTCCCCTTTCAAAGCCTACAGTGAACGGCCAGTTTGGACTACAGCCCTTTACTTCCCAGTTGAATGACGTCAAAGTAAGAGTTTTTGACTAAACTCTGCCCACAGGAATACGTCAGTTGCCAGCAAAGCTCAAACGGCTCTGCTAAGCTAAGCTGCTATTGAATCACAACACTCAAAGCTTTAAAAACACAGAAAAAATGGGACCTTTAATAAACAGAACTAGCCTACTTCTAAAACAAAATATACAAATATTAAAAAGTAGGCTGAGACTTGCCATTGGCTGTTGTTTTTGAATAAATAATGAGGTGAGTCTATGAAAGGATTAGGGGCTATTTTGTGTGCTATTTTTATTATAAATATAATTGTTTCATATTGTAATGTTCCCTTTCAGTCGGTCACTACGACGTCACGTCGTGACCGACGAATTGGGAACTCGCTTAGAGAGACCAATCTGCTTCGAATACTACTAAAACGCCAATGAACTTGGCATTGAGATATTTGCATAATGCTGGCACCGGCCCGCCAGGTGCATATATAAGCAGCAGGTGCAAATAGGGAAATTAGCTTTTTATCGCTTCGAAAGCCGGCAGTATCTGCTACTGAGAAGCTACTTTACTCTGTTGGGATTTGATTGCTGAAGTTGGTTGAACTAGCAGTATCACAGCGGACGCTTCGCTTAATCCACGGCTCTACATCTGTTTATTGTTTTGAGTTTAGTGTGTGCGTTGCCTTCCTGTGCGCTCATCAACTTAGCATCTGAGTGAATTTCCCTAAAAGAGTGATACGAGAGAGCTTTGTGCCTTGTTAAAGGCAGCCACTCTCGTATATGCGGAGATCAGCGTCCTTTTCAGGATAGCTTTTCGCCCGTGCGATCTTGGATGCGAGAAGTATAAGGGTTCCAGTGACGGTCACGAGCGCTGTCTTCGTGCTCAGGCATCGAGCACTCCGGGGCTGCGTTCGTGGAGAGTTTCTGTTCTCTCTGTGAGAGCATAACCCTCTTGGATTGCGGAGACGACTGTCGTTTCTACGGGAACGCTGTCCGCGCCTTTGCAGTGCTGACGCCGCCATGGTGCGGCTGTCAAGCGCTCGCGGGGCGCCCTTCGCGTCACTACGCTGAGTAGGACGGAGGATGCGTCCTCCACCTACCGGCCTTCTCATCCTCAGCCGGTCGAGGCTCCGGTGGAGACTGCAGAGTCGTGTTCTACAATGTCTGCCGAATCCATTGGACCTCCGTCTGGTCCCGTCACTTCTGCAGCATCAGAGGGGTGTCCATTTTTCCTCCGAGGCAGAGTCGTTCCGGAGATGGCAGCCGTGCCCGCTCGAGCGGCGGAGACGGTAGAGTTGGAAAGGATAACCCCTCTCCGCCCGAACCGTCCCGCCCACATGATGGTACTTCGGAGCTGCTCGGGCCTCTCGGTCCTCTCCTCCTGTGCCTTTCTTCCCTGACGGCACGAAGAGCTGACGTGATTTGCGGCCGTCCGGCCGTTCAGCTTTCACCCCTCACCTCCCTCACCAACGGAGCCGCTAAGGGCAGGGACCCCTTCAGTGGAGCGGGATGCGTTCCTGGAGGGACCACCCAACCCTTCCCTCCCGTGTTTGTAGACAGTCGTCCGGTTACGGACGCTGCCCATCAGGCATGCCGGAGAGGCGGCTTCAGCCCTGCACGTAATAACGTTGCTGCAGGCTCACCAAGGATTTACCAGGGAGGCCGCGACCTTCAGTCGTGCGATGTCCACCTCAGTGGTTCAAGATTGCCACCTTTGGCTGTGTCTGGCTGACATGACGGACGAGAACAACTTGAATGCTCCTGTCTCACAGACCGGCCTCTTCGGCGAGCCAGGGGAGTCGTACAGCTCCGCTGCGCAGACTGAGGCGATCTCCTAGGTCATGCCCCGGCGGAAGAGAGCTGCCCTTGGTCCACCACGCCGGCTCCTCAGTCTGCCTCTCGCCGTCGGCGTCCTGCGGCGACCACCTCCGTTCCCCTCCTCGGACCCCATCTCGGCAGAGCAGGGGAACCGGTCGTCAGCAGCTCGCCCCGCCCGCTTAGCCGCTTCCCGTGAAATTCGGGAGTTTAAGTGGCCAGTGAAGGGCGACCCAGATTGGCAGAGGATCACTCTTCAGGAGATGGAGCTCCTTCCCCCGATAGAGGGTCGGGTGGAAAATCCTTTGTTTGCATATGTTCCACCGGCTGTTCGGTCGGTACCCACTTAACCACACATAAGAGTGCATTCCTCTTCCCTCTCTAGGTCTCCGGAGGATCGAGAGAGCCGTGAGCGGGTTTACACCAGCTCCCCTACCTCTCCTCTATCGCCAGCGGGTGACCTGAGGAGTCCGAGCTCTCCGCTGAGGAGACCGGACCACCAGCACCCTCATCGGAGTCTGCGCTCTCCGTAGAGGAGACCAGACGGCCGTTACCCTCAGCGGGATCAGGTCAGTGTCACACACACATACTGTAGATGTTTATGCTGTCACAGCAGACGCACCGGCAGTCCCACCTGTCTCGCTTCGCTGCCCCACCGCGGGTACTTCGGTAGTGTCGTTATTTCTCCTCGTACGGTGCCTGGGTGCTTGGCTTCAGTTCCCAGCCCGTTTCGTTGGGTTTTACGCACGATCCGCCTCGGTTACGAATCCGGCACACCCCAAATTCGGGCTTTCGTTTCACTGTGGTGAAAGCGTCCGATGCACATGTACTGCGTGCAAAAGTCGATATCCTGTTGGCGAAGGATGTTCGAGCCGGTCCCTCTTACCGAGATGATAATGATAGGGTTTTTCCAGCCTTTATCTCATAGTACCCAAAATACGCGGCGGGTTACGATCGATTTGATTTACGCACCGGCTCTACGAAGGTGTTCTTTTTGGATGATAACGCCGAGGCTCGTATTTCAATATTCAGATCGGTTTGCAGCCTTAGACCTGTAAGACGTGTACTTTATTGTGTCCATCTCCCCTCGCTTTAGACCGTTTTTTCGCTCTGCGTCGTGGGGTGGGCATATTAATACTAAGTACACCATTCGAGCTGTCTCTCTCTCTCCGTGTCTCCATGTGCTAGTCACGGCATTAAAATGTCAGAGAGAGAGCGTTGTTCGCATTCTGCTTTTTTCTACGTCGACTTATAATAGCCCGTTCTTGGCAGACGTGCGCGAACACAGAGAGTTAATGCTTCGGCATCTCGCTCGTTTAAGTCTTCAGGTCGACTGGGAAAGAGCAACTTTGCCCCGTGCAGAGGATCCTTTTTCTCAGTATGGAAATAAGACTCGATCGACTAACTGGCATGTTTAACAAGAGCGTGCATCCAGTCAGTTCTGACTTGCCTCGGTTTAATTCGAGGGAAGTACGCGGTCCCTCTGAAACAATTTCAGAAGCTCCTGGACATATGACAGCATGCTGCGGCTGTGACGCCGCCCGAGCTGCTTCATATGAGACCGCTTCAGCGTTGGCTTACGATCGAGTCTCGAGGAGAGCGTGGCACACCGACATACACCGTGTAAACATTGCACCTGCGTGTCATTTAAATTTTTCCCCGTGGTAGAACCGGCATTTCCGATTGAAGATATGCCCCTGAGGGGTCTCCTGGCATTCTGTATATTGCAATGCCCTCAGCACGGGATGATCAGCCACGTATGACGGGCTTGCAGTCTCAGGGGTGTGCATAGCACCCCAACTGCCGCGAGCGGTGTGCTGTATATCTGGGACTTGTACGCTCCGCTATGGAGATGCGAGGGAAGGATGTATTAGCCGACACCAATAACATTGCGACTGTTGCGTTATTTACCGTTAAGGCGGTTTTGCGCTCTCGTCACCTGTCGCATCTCGCTCGTCATCTCCTCCTTTGGAGTCAGAAGCATCTGAGGTCCCTTCGTGCCATTTACATCCCGGGTTCGCTCAGTACAGCGGCAGACGCGCTTCCCGAGCTGCGCCCCCGGCGAATGGTGACTCCACCTCCAGACGGTCCAGCTAATTTGGAAGAAGTTCGGTTGTGCGTAGATAGATCTGTTTGCGTCGCCGGACGATACCCATTGTCGCCTATTTTATTCACTAACCGAGGGCAGCCTCGGCGTGGATGCGTTGGCACACAGCTGGCCGCGGGGGGTGCGTAAATACGCATTCCTTCCAGTGAGCTTTATTGCGCAGACACTGTGCAAAGTCAGGCAGGACGAGGAGAGCCTTTATTAATCGTCCGTACTGGACGACCAAGAATTGGTTTTCATAGTTAATGCCCCTTGCGACAGCCCTCCCTGGCGGATTCCCCTGAGGAAGGACTTTCTTTCTCAAGGAAGGGGCACATTGGCACTCGCGCCCGACCTGTGCGATCTCCATGTATGGTCGTTGAGCGCGCGCAAGGTTTAGGTGATTTATCGCAAGCGTATCTAACACCATCGACGCGGTTCGAGCACCGTCCACAAGACGGGCTTACGCGCTTAATGAAACCTTTTTCGTCACCCGGTGCTCTTCGCAACGCGAGGACCCCAGAGAATGCCCATTAACATTGTGCTTTTATGTCTTTAACATAGGTTAGATGGTAGGCTGTCCCTCCGCCATTTAAGTTGATATCGCCGCTATTTCTGCTCATCACTCACTTATCAACGGCAGATCAGTTGGCCAGCATGATTTAATTATTACATTTTAGGAGGCGCTCGCAGGCTAAACCCCTCGCGCCCTCCCTCTTTTCCTGAGACCTGTCCATGGTGCTGAAGCCTTCAGGTCTCCCTTTTGAGCCTTTGCAGTCTACGAGTCTGATGTTTTTATCAATGAAAACTCTGACCCTGATAGCATTGGCCTCCATGAAGAGAGTAGGGGATTTACATGCATTCTCTGTTGACGTTTTGTGCTTTTAGTTTGGTCCTGCTGTCTCACTGAGACCCAGACCAGGCTACGTGCCCAAAGTTCCCACCACTCCCTTCAGAGATAGGTGGTGAGCTTGCAAGCGCTGCCCCCGGAGGACGCAGACCCAACCATGGCTTTGTTGTGCCCCGTACGCGCACTGCGACTCTACGTGGTTCGCACGCAAAGCCTCAAGACCTCAGACCAGCTCTTTGTTTGTTATGGTGGCCAGCAGAAAGGGAAAGCTGTCACTAGCAGAGGATGTCTCTTTGGATAGTTGATACTATCGCCCTGGCTTATAATCTTCAGGGTATTCCTTGCCCCTTTAATTTGAGAGCGCACTCCACACGGAGCGTTGCCTCATCTTGGGCTTTAGCTCGTGGTTCCTCGCTAACAGACATCTGCAGAGCTGCTGGTTGGGCGACACCTAATACGTTCATTAGATTTTACAGTGTTCGTATCGAGCCTGTATCCTCTCGTGTTCTTTCCTCACCAGGGAGGGCACGGAGAGCAGACTCGCAAGTCGGCTTGCAGCCTCCGACTGAGGCTCCTAATTGAGTTTCAGTATGGAAGGCCATCAGAGCAAAAATGCGTAATGGTTTGAATTGCTCTTCCTCCGCTGCCTTGGCAGCCTTTGTTGCGGAGCATTGGCTGTCAGCCTTTCACTAGCTGTATTCTTACGAACCTACGTGTTTGGCTTGGGCTCCACATTGTGTCCCAACGGGTTCCTTTGTGAGTATTATTCCGTGGGGTTAATCCTACCAGCCCACGTTTCCCTTAGCAGAGCACTGCTTTGCTTACACAGCCACGGCTGTCATTTTTACCTCAACTATGGTTGACTTTCGCCCACCATTAGCCCTTAAGAGGGGCGGTGGCTTCCGCAGCGTTCCTATCCCGCTCAGGTAGGGCGCTTCCCAGTCGCTGGCACTTCTGTGGGGTTAAAGGAACAACTAGTGCCCGGCCTTCTGCCTTAAAACCTACCTCCTCCTCCTTAAGTGGAACCGGAGGGCTTTTACGCAGACACTGGAAGAGGTCAGCCCCTAGTGGCGTTTTGGTAGGGATTCCCAATTCGTCGGTCACGACGTGACGTCGTAGTGACCGACTGAAAGGGAACGTCTCGGTTACGGATGTAACCCTCGTTCCCTGAAGGAGGGAACGGAGACGTCACGTCCCGTCGCCACAGGTGCTGCCACCTGCTGTTACGGCCGGTCACACTTTCCGGCTTTCTCAGCGAAAAAGAAGCTAATTTCCCTATTTGCACCTGCTGCTTATATATGCACCTGGCGGGGCGGCGCCAGCATTATGCAAATATCTCAATGCCAAGTTCATTGGCGTTTTAGTAGTATTCGAAGCAGATTGGTCTCTCTAAGCGAGTTCCCAATTCGTCGGCCACGACGTGACGTCTCCGTTCCCTCCTTCAGGGAACGAGGGTTACATCCGTAACCGAGACGTTTCGTTTCATTATGTTTTGTGTAATAATGCGTTACATTTTCAGTTTTGTTATTCTAGATGCATTTTTTTTAAGGTTACCAATGTGCAGACTAGTAATAGTTTCCATTTGAACTCAATACTGCTGAGAAGAACTCTCAAAACTAGTATAATAAAGTGACTGAATTCATGTATTATAGACCAGAGTGGCACCCTGTTACTTGGCAACGTTTTTTTTTTAATGATTAGCATGGGACAAATTTTGTCATTGAATTGATATAGGATGCAGCATTTGTATTTATTATAAATGAAGTACAGGACAACCCTATCACTTCTGTCTCACAAAATAACTAACACCGGTGGGGTCAAATATGGAAATCAAAACAACTTACGGATCCTAAAAATGGCAATGAATAAGCAAATCGAGATACACTGACAAGACAGATTATGACCCAGCAGACGGATCATGCGTGTACTTAAGAAATAATTGCTTCTTAAGGGCTCATTATAGTTGTGCATAGGTCCTAGGAGGGGTTCTGGTGGACCAATCACAGCACTTGCGGCCAGCGTAGAACTGACGCGCTGTTAAAATTATTGCGAGGTGCACGTCAAGCTACGCAGAGCTACACACAGGCTGCAGATAACCTACGGCGTACAGCTTACGCATGACTATAAATCGGGCTCTACACTCATTTGTGATTGGCTGAAAGTTACTTTACTCAAATCTAAGTAAGAAATCAGAGAACATGGATGAGTATAGTGGCGGTGTGTGGAAAAAGTGGGCTGGGACGTCTTCTCCGGTCCCCTGTGGTTGCTACACACTTGGTTGCAGACAGTACTGTATTTAAAGTTTAATGAACTGTAGTCTTCCCTGATTGTTGGTGTAAACATTGCCCCCCAAGAACTCCTTAATGCCCCCCGTTCAAAAATCTTGCTTCCAGCGCCCCCCTTGAGAAACGCTAAGGCTTTATTTTTTACCTGCCATACATTTTTCACAATGCTCAAAAAAATACAACTGGTAGGCAGACATTTGAAAATAAGTGTTGTGTTGGCAATAGCAATACTGCAACACCATGAATCCATGGGATTTTTGCTTAAAGTTATAATTCCGGCAAAATCTCATACCAGCACATGCCTACTTGAGATAAAAACAATATCGCAAACATATTTTTAGATTTATCAGTGCAAGCTATTTTCAGTTAAGACAGCTCAAACATGTGTTTTAGTCTAAGACTAACCTTAAGTCTTGTCTGTGAAACTGGGGGGTAACTGAACCAAATTATACTGCCAACAGTGTCTGAATGCTGAAACTCACAGTACTGCACACTTTGTAAGTCTCCCTTATATGACACACCCGGCTATCTGGTTATATGATGATGATGTGAATCAAATGTGTTAAATATGCAAGACACAAAATGTGCAGTGCTGTGGGACTGAAGGTGAGCAACCACTGTTTTTACACAGGAAACTGCAAATGCCAACGTAAATTAAAGCTAAAAAAATAGCAGGCTGTTTTAACCCATGGTTGAATCAAATATTAAAACAACCACTAAGTTAAAATTACTACAGGATTTTTTTGACCCAGCCGTGGGTTGCAACAACCTGCCAGTTTTTCGACGGGTAAAAAACTACAATCAGCTTCCTCACTGATCTCTTTCAGGTGAATGGCACTTTTAAACAATTTTTTTTTCAACAAACTGTAGAATTCATGCTTTTGGCACTAGTACAGTACCTTAATGTGAACAGCACATTACTCTTCCTTGTTGACCTGTTTAAGCGCGTCTGACCTTGTGTGAACTCATTCGTCATTTATATCTGACTTCCACATAAACAGAATTATCTTTACTTGCCTGAAATGTGAAGCTGCAGGGCCTCTGATTTTTTTGTAGTAACTGGAGATCTCTGTAGATGTTTTGCTTTGCACGTATAACTTCCAGAGTGACTTGACTTTGCAGAGTTTATTGAAAGTGTTTTTTCAGATATGGAGATGTCATTGTCTTTGGAGAGCTTAATTTCGTTTTTGTACCATTCATATTCCCAATCATTTGGATTTTCATTGATTGAACACGTCAGAGTCACCTTTTCAGTCGGGTAAAATAAATCCCATTGAGGCTCTTTGGACAGTTGTGGTTGAGGTGGCTCTGTATAGACATAAAAACAATGTATGTTAAAGGTCTTTTTGGCTTTACATGCCTGCCTAGACCAAAATGCATAAGATTGATCTTACCGATTATGGTCAGTTTTTTTGGTTCAGATGAAAATGGGACCCCATTTCTGCTTATATGACACGTGTAGGATCCTTTGTGAAGCATTGTAGCACTTGAGATAGTGTAAGTCTGACCGCCACTGCTGACCTCAGTATTGTCTTTTTTCCACTGATATGTCCAGGAAGGAGATGTCTGCTCTGTAATGCTACAGGTAAATCTGACCTGTTCCTCAGTGTAGATCGCTGGGTATTCTGGATCTTGCTTCAAAGTGATTGTTGGCATGGATTCTTTATGGAGGATGTAGATAAAATATGTTAAGTATCAATACAATTATACATAAAAATAAATAAAATGACATGAAAACAATGAAAATTGAAACAGCACCAAAATTCAACCTTACATACAACCAAACGTACAGTACAACCTTTAACTTTTGAAATAAGTCAAAATATATTCAGGAAATGGTGCAAAGATTAAAAACTAAACAAGAACAAACCTTAGCATGAAATTTAAAATCAAGATAAATAGCATTTATTAAAAATATATTTGAAAATTAGAGCTGTCAATTGATTAAAATATTTAGGGCCAGATTTACTAGACTTGCGCCAGTGCAAACCATCATTTTGGCATTACAATAATGATTAGGGCTGTAAAAGTGTGGTGTAGTTATTTTTGCGACTGACCTTATTGCATATGCATTTCTAGGAGTTTCCCTCTCAGAGGTCAAATTTATTGGAAGAGATTATTTAAATGATTCATTAAACGCGATTTAATAATGTTTGCGTGTGTTATGACTGGTATTTGCACCATTATTTAATGCTAAAAACAGCATGTCTTAAATTACTTTGCACTTGAAATGGCTGCAATTATTGCTTAAAAAAAGGCATCATAGAGAGCAGAGCCCGAGTGATACAATGCAGAGGATTGTTTTAACATGTAACAGTTTATTTGGAATGCCAGAGGAACATATTATACAAAAATATTGTTTGCAAAGCCTTTTTTTACTGAAGTAAATAAAAGAGGAGTCACTAGATGTATTAACACAATATCAGACGTTTCGAAACTTCTTGTACACCTTAATTTTTTGTCCTCCACTTCTTTTCAGTGTACTATGATTTCGTTAGCTGGCATTTAGTTTAGATTAGAACAGTTTATGAAAAAAACTTACCATGAACTTTAAACGAATGTGATGAGCTTTCTTTAGTCTTCACCGACCTGCCCTCCAGCTCAGCTTGACAAACATATGTGTATGTCCCACTTTGGCCAGGTTTAACAGAGATTGACAGAGTGTTCCCATTTATCTGTGTGTCAGGACCACTAGAGACAATGTTTCTATCCTTGAACCACGTATAAGTCCATTTTTCTGATGTATCTTGAATCACACACTGTAAAGTCACTGTTTCACCAGGGAAAGCATCTGTCCAGTCTGACACGACTTTAACACTGGGAGGGTCTGAAGTGAGAGAGAGATCAACCAATCAAACTTGTGAGAAATAAATTAACTCTGATGATTATTTAGACAAATATCTGTTATAAGAAAAGCAACTATTTTCACTTAACCTTTGACAGTTACTGTGCGTTCATCACTTTGGCCAGAGGTAAGAGTTATTCGTTTGGTTTGACACCAGTATTTTCCACTGTCTTGCACTTGTGCTGATGTGACAGAAAAACTGTTTGCGCTGGTGTCAGTTTTAATCTGGTTTGAATTTCTAAAGAAGAGATATTCCCAGCCTGATGACTGCACCTCGGATTTACAATTAAATGTTAGTTTTTCTCCTGTGTAAATCACTTGGAAATCTGGGGTCTGGGTTAAACGCGGTTTGGGCAGGGGATCTAAAGAGAGAATTAATAGGCAATATTAATTTACTAGTATTTGATCATCTGGCACAACATGAACAAAGAAGAAAATGACATGACCATTGCTTCTGCATGGTGTGTGAAATGCTTTGCAGCTATAGGAATTATTTGTAGGACTAAACTTACCTCTTACGTTTAGTTGGAATACATTACTCTGTTGGGTAATAACCGATCTGCCATTAATTTTTCCTTTACATGCATATTCTCCAGAGTCAGATGAACTCTTTGCTGTGATGGTTAGAGTAGGGTTTGTTTCTCCTAAATCTTCATTATTTTTAAACCATCTGTAAGTCCAGGTATCCGAGCTGCCCTGAATCTCACAGCTCAGAGTGACTTTTTCAGATGGGTAGATTTCTGTCCATTTTGGTTCCAAGGTAAGTTTTGGTGTTGGGATTGCTACAACAAGTAAACAGAGATAAAAAAAAACTCAATTAAAAGACACACACAAGCTTCTAAATCCCTATGTATTAAAACTACTAATTTGGACAATTGTGTATTGTTTATTATTTGCTGCTTCTTTTACGAAAAGTTACAAAGTGAAAAGCAGATGTGTACAGTTTCAGATGCACATTTGGCACAGTTTGTTTTCCAGTCTTCCTGTGGTCAATAATTATACCTTAAACATATCTTGGATCATCAAAATGACATATCTAAACATCACTTTCTGTATAAAAAAGCTTGAATTAACTCATTTCACGACGCACAACCACAAATATGCAAATTAGTCCCAGTCTTCACTCAGTCAAACCAGCTACTCTCCACCAGACTCACTCAGTGAACTGTAGTAAATGTGACACAATGGTAAGTGAAAAATTGGAAATGTATTTGTTTACCTGGTTGGAAATACTGGTTTGATTTGGTTATCTATGTTAAAACCGGAACATTCAGAAGAGTATGAATTATAAAGGGTCATCGAATTTGATCTATCAGAATGGTAATGCGGTTCTGTATTGCTTTTATAGCGTCGGACATAAAACTGAAACCGATATGATTAGTCTTAGGGTTGACTACTTTTTTAAAAGCAAAATAAGCATGTGGGGCAAGCAGTATGTCTGCTTTCGGCTAGATCCCGTGAGGCCAGACGAGCCGCAAAATTCAAAAAAGTAAATCTAATAAAAATACTGGAAATCTATGAAACAGGTGGCCCTTTAGGTGATTTAGGTATCAAGAAATGTATTAATCATGATATAACTGTACTTATGATTACATCATAGGTCAAAGGACATACAGGTCACATGGCAATAAAAACATGGCGTGTCCGAAATGTATTCATATATACGGTTTTAACAATAAAGCAGTAAGTACTTCAGTACATACAGTCACAGTTCATCTCCCACCACAGAGTCTGACATCGTAACATGCATCGTATACTTCAGACGGTGATGTCAAATGTACCTAAGTTGTACTCTACATGGTAACATGGTTTGTGTAACATAAGCAACACCTTATTAGCTGCTTGATAATGTAGTCAAGCCTAAAGCCTGTGTGGATTGTACGCCGTAGCCTACAGTATGCACAGATATGAACCATAAGCCATAGACTAACGTCACCTCTTCAAAAATGCAACAGCGCAGTTCTACAAGGACCACAAAAGTGGTGACTGGTCTGCTAGAACCACTACTGTCAGGTTGAAAAAAAAATGCGTCTCATTTCCTCATATGCATTGAACTTGTAAGCTTTTAAATAAAAAAATAAACTAGAATGGGAAATCCCCACGGAACAGGTAGCAATGGGAAGTTGATAGTTTCTGGCCAATTTTGATCGCAATTTTGCTGCATCCAGTCGCACAAAATAGTGATACATTAACGGTAGAACATTTTCACATTTCTTTAAATAATATACTTATGATTTTTGGCATAAAAGAAAAATTATGCCAAAAATTTCTAAAAAAATAAAACCTGTGCAACTTACAGCTGGTTTTGTGGTCCAGGCTCACATATAAATTTCAGTTGTGTCTGACGTTGTAACAAGCAATACACAAAGCTCATTATCCCTCATCGCTCAAACTGATTTTGCCAAGTGGTTGATGTCCTCAGGGCAACATATTGTGTTGACCCAAGGACAACATTTTTCTAAATAAAACCTAAACCCAACACAAACCCCAACCCTATCCATAACCAAACCCTTAAATCAGAGGGACATGATAAGTGAATAACAATGGTCTAGAAACAGCTAATCCTGGTTGTAAGCTTAAACTTAAAACAAACTGTAAACTTATTCCTGAAATCTGATTGGTTGATTAAAATGTTGTCCCAGGGTCAACATAATGTGTCCCTGAGGACATCAACCACTTGGCAAAATCAGGAGAGCCATCATTCATCAATGAGGTGCATATAACAGGAAAAGTCACACCCTTGCATTGACATGGTGGGTTACAAGTTAGACATAGAACACATGGGGCCTTTTAAACTGCATTTTATTAACTGTCTCTGGTAAACTGCTGTTTTAAAGAGATAATGTTAAATTTGCACCCAATTTGTCTTAAAGCATTTTAGAATCATCACATAGAAATATAATCTAAATAAAAACCTTGATTTTCACCACAGGGGGGCTTTAAAGCCACTTAAATGGCAAGAAAATGAAAATGAAAGGAATGTAGCACTTCACATTGTACACACACGATATAGTTACTTACCTTGTAAAGTAAAACTGTACGGATTGCTTTTGTCGGACACGGAAGATCTCTTCTTCGCCCTGCATTCATATGTTCCACCGGCATTCACAGTAATGGTGGATTTATCAGTTGGAGAGTTTAGAGGAGATGAGTCCTTGAACCATTCATACTGTAAATCAGGTATTGATTCACTGACGCTACATTGCAGACTCACTTTTTCTGTGCTGTACAACACTTTATGAGCTGGATTTGGGATTATTTCAGGCTGAGGAATCGTAAATATAGGTTCTACAAAATGAATAAATTTGATGTTAGTGTGGATACTTACAGATATTTTTAATACAGAACAATTCATGAAGAGAAATAATTGCATTGACAGTACACAAACAACATTAATAACCCTAATAAACTACCAGTTACCTGAAAACAAAAGGTAACTGTTACAAAAAAAGGAAAACAAAACTTTTTTTACCATCAGTTGCATTTTGAGATGTTACTGGTGCAATGACTGCCACTGTAAATTAAAAGAAACATTCAGAAATGTAATGTCAAAATGGTAATACTTACAATACAAATGACATTTCACAATAAAAAGCTGTTCCTACCAAATATTGAGTCTTACCTGTCAAAAGGAGTATTTTATACATTTCCATTTGCAGCCACAGTCAAGAGTAAAGCAAAGCTGTTCTCCGTCAGTGAACGAAGACACTGCAAAACTAAAATGACTTCCTGTCATTACCATTTAAACGTAAACCTCACAGGAAATGAAACCTTTTCTTTTTTTGACATTGTGTCTGCAGCCATTTCACAGACAGATTGCTTGAGTGATTGTGCATCATTTCTTTTCAAATTGTGTCATTCATGGATGATCAATGAAGTTTGTAGAAGTCTGTATTTGTTTCAAATTTCAATATCTTTGATTTGTTTAACCCCAAATCACACCCTAATTTGGCACCCTAAACCTAGATGGAGTAGGCTATTTTATCGACAATTACATTTATAACAAAAAGAAACATTAATATCTGTCTTTTTGTTGCTGATCAGGAAAGATGGAAAACCAATAGCGTTTTGTATCACTAAGGTAAAACTCAGACCCTTTTATGTCTTAAGAAAACTTGAATTGTAGCATATGGACTATGTTTATGTTTAATTTTTTGGATGAAATGACATGATGACTGTACATTCATCTTTACTGAACATGCATGTGTTCAGCAGACTGAAAAGTATTTTGTAATGTCTTGTTTCTTGTGTTAACTGTATTAACACGTTTCTTTTTGGGAAGTTTTGAACGCATGTCATAATTCACTAGTGGCAATAACACAATGAAAACAGGAAGTTAATAGAATGCTTTTTCAACACTTTTTTTATCTATGATGGGCTGAACCACACCCACAATGCCTAAAGCAGAAGCTGCTGCAGTGACAGAAAAGAATATACATTTCTGTTTTGTGTCGAGTGAATTGTATCAATTTAATATGAGATTTCAAACTGAATAAATCCATGACATGTGTGGTGAATAAAACATAATGTAGTTGTAGCAATGCCAATCATTTTGTGTCAGTACTGTACTTAATAGGCAATAAAACAGTATTTTGTTCTTAAATATGCACTCAGGTTTATTCTTGTTTCTCCTTTAGTCGTATGTAAGTTGCATACAGTATAGCATGTAAGATACATGTTACTTAACTTTCCATTTTAAAACGTTTTTGTTTCTAAGCAATGCTCAAGTATAGCCTGCTTATTTGACTTATTTTTTTAAGTGGTAAACCTACATCCTGTAACCACAGGAATAGCTAAGGCGTACCCCTGCAGCACTGCAAGAAGGTCAAAACTTAAAATTATGACAGGCACGCTCATGCTTTTGTTGTCTTTTAACTCTCTGCAGGTAATTGGGAGTTATAAATCTAGTTTTTGCCGTATACAGTAGTGCAGAAATCAGTTACATGTGAGTTATAATCTAAAACATGCACAGACATTTTGGGGGACAGGTACTTAAGTGAGAAAATAGGCCACCCCTCTTCTATTTTTGTATATAAAAAGTTGCGAACAGTAGCACATTTTCAACCTTTATTTTTCCAGGAAGTCCCACTAAGATCATATTTTATGATACATATGATTTTACCAGACAGACCCAGCCAAGATGGCAGCCAAACTCGGATTAAAATGCCATCATTTTAAATAAAACGTATAGACGGTTTCATCGGACGCACGTGATACGTCTGGATTAGGGCTGTCACTTTTGAGAAAAATCAAATTCGAACATTCATGCAATGTATCCGAATATATTCGAATATCTAGCAACAACCCCAGTCATTGACAAGCACACATATCCCGCGCTTGAGCGTGTTTGTGAGAAGTAATCTCATTGACAACAAGCACACATACAGCCTATAACCCGCGCGTTTGTGAGCCGTCATTGACAAGTGCATTATCTCTGCCCGTGCTGTTTGCTTGACCGTTTTTAATGATAGAGAGCACAAACCCTTTGATACTTGAGATGAAATTAAACTTATAGATGAGTTAAGCAGATCTCACTTGTCATCTATGTGACGCGCGACAGTCAACACATCATCATTTCAAATCCGTTTACAAGACGAATGCTGTTGTTGTTTAATATAAAGTTTACATTGCATTGTAAAAATGATGAAATTATCTTCATACATGCTAATTTCATAATGCGAACGTATTAACATGTATTTTTATTCTGCTATAATATTTAACACTATAAACAATATGCCATTTTATATGCAAACTATAATTCTATCTTGACATGCACATGAGGTTCATTTTGGTCCCCTCTCGTGCGCACAGTTGCTGTCGTCGGTCTCACTCTCAGCCTCCTTCCTATTACGAGGTGTTACTGTAAAAAATGCGCCACACATGGCATTTTAAAAACCGGATGGTTTATTTATAGTTCGAATACGGATATTTTACGTCATGTTCGAATGAATATTCGAATATCGAATAAAAAGTGACAGCCCTAGTCTGGATCCGAACTTTACTTCCGGTTTCGTTTTTTTAATGGTCTGAGTAGTTGCTAAATTATCTTTTGAACAAATACCTCGTCGAAAATAACAAATGTTTTGGTTTTCTAGGTAATCTATGTGTTGTTGTTTTGCTTGTTATATAAATAAACTACGTTTAAAGAACTTTGTTGTTATTTATTCTTAGCAGAGTTTACCGGAAGTTACGTGCGGACCGCGACAGCCGCTTGTTTATGTTGTTACTGCTGAAACGGTATATACAGCACCCGTTTTTACTTAAAAGTCATCATGAACAGGACGTTGCGATTGACTTTCGTATTGTGATGATTTTCTGAGTGAATATTACAAGAAGAAAATAATGGGCGTGGCTTGTGTTTTCCACTGTGAGTTGATTGGATAAAGAAAAGTTGAAATGGAACTCGCAGCAGACTGACAGTTAACAGATGCTTCGCCCAAACCGTCCATCAACGTCATCTTAGAAAGGTTGCCACAAGAGGATGGAAATACATTTTCAGATTTTGATTAAAGATTATTTTTTTAGAAAAATAGTTTATAATAAACACTGCACTATTTTCATCAAAAAATAAGAATTGTTAGTTTTGATTTCATGGGGACATTAAATATATACCAGGCTGTTACCATTCAAATCAATGTTTGCATGGCAGAAGTGGCACAGATGCTGCATCTCAAGATATCTTTAATATTGACTGAGTAAGCTCATGTGAAAGATTGAATTTAAAGTTAAATCAAGTTCAACTATAATGCTACTAATCTCATTGATTGATTAGATAAATATAAAAAATCAATTAGCAATATATGGGTTAATATGTTTAATTGTGGGGCAATTTATATTAATTTTGGTGGCATTTCCAACTCCTGCATGACGCTACAGTACTGGGTTATTTCAATAATATTTTAAAACAAATTTTTCAATTATGCATCCCATAGTTACACTATGCAGTATAAAGGTCCCAGTTTATTCAAATTTACAGTTTCAACTTTATTCGGTTAGCAGACTGTTGAAAAGTTGCTGGATTTACCAATGTTATGGTAATTTTAGTAAACAAATTTTAAAAGAACCACCCGCTTACTGTGGTATGGCAAATATTGTATTTTATGTTCCTCATTTTTTTTTAGGTTGTTTGTTGTTTATATCGGATCAGGGGCATATTCTTCGTACATCGCTAACTCACTTAGCTGGATTTGATTGTTGGCGATTTGGCATGATCTTGGATTATTTGGTTATTTGAAGCTCATCCTGGACTTGCTGTCATAGCAACAGGTGTGCAAGCTTGAACCTGGTCACGAGCAGGTTTATTTTATGTTAACAGGGTTAGATTGCATCTTTTTAAGCGGAGGTGATACAAAACAACCCAGTATCACGAAATTACGTAACTATAGTCACGTAATTTTGTGAGTGTTTTCCGTGACACTGACACGTTTTTCCGCCTTTTTGCGTGAACATGTCACGTATTTATTACTCAACTGTTCTGTCCTATTTTCTTACTGTTATGGCTTCGGTCGAGGGTTAGATTTACATAAAATGACATCCTTACCCAAACCCAAATCTAACCCTAATGCCAGGCGACAATGGTTTAAAAATCATAAAATATAAAAAATAAATCATGAAAAAAAAGTTGAAACCAATACTTAAAGTGACATTCTAATGCAAACACCAAATCTAACCCTAAACCGAAGCGTCAATGGTTTGAAAATTGGTAAAAACAGTTGAGTAACAAATACTTGACAGTGACATGTAAACAGAAATATGTGACATTTTCACACAAAAAAGACGGAAAAACGGGTCAGTGTCACGGAAAACACTCACAAAATTATGTGACAATTGGTAAATAATTTTGTGATACAGGGTTGTACGGAAAGACTGACGCAGTCATGTATTCTCCATTATACGAGCGAAATCTGCGTAAGATGCACAATTAATATGAAGAGCTTTTCAAATTCAACACCTAATAAAAAAGATAGATTGAACTTTTAGCGATGTTATTTAAACAATATATAATATAAAAAATATTATTTTTCTGTAGCCTACTTCTGCAACTTATTTTTGTGGAGCAGGGGTTTTGATTATTATTCTTAAAAAAATGACAAGACAAACATGCTTATGACCACATACAATTTTAAATTTATTTTAACTTTCCTCTATAAAAACAGCAATTATTTTATCTTTAACCAGCAGTACTAGATGTGATCACATCTGCAATTTTAGTTTTGTCTTTAGATTGTCAAGTACAATGGCATGTATGAAAGGTTTGCTTAGTCATTTCTATCTATTCTATCTTTAAAACTCTGTCTACAAAGATGTTACCCTGTCCGTTTCCTGTGAAAAAAATGCCAATAACCAAATAAGGGTTTTTTGCACATTTTTTCATATCTTTATCTTTTTTACTACACTTTGCTGTGCAGACTGTTAGGAGCGGCAGTAAGAAAATTAATGGCACACCTTAAATTTGCCTGCAATGCAATTATTAATATTTTCCCAAAATAACTGCATTACTGAAAAATTACTAAATTATTACTATTATTACTAAATAGACTTAACTTTATGCAGTTGCTGCACACTGCATTGTGCACAATTGATGAAACTTTTAGAATAGGAAGTTATGAACCAAAGAAGCATAATCCCCTTAACTAATTCTAGGCATAAGATAAGTATACAATATCCAGATAGCATATTGTAATGAGATGAGTGGCATGGCAATATACATCCTATATATACACATGTATCCTTTACACGTTTCTCGTCTATCCACTTTTCCTTAACTGGTCACTGATGTAGACCTTTATTCTCATCTATAATGGTTTTGGTGTTAATGTAGGCTAAAAGTTCTCACACTATCTTAGTATCTTTATCTCTCATCTCTGCAATGTCTTATTTTAAACTCGCGGTTCTGGGTGAGATGTGGGTAGATTCAACTGGGCACAGTGTGACATTAGACAATGCGTCATGCAAAAGAGCAGTTCCGATGGCGCATTCCGTATTTTTCTCTGTGGATAATCCGGCCCTGCCTGCTAATATTGCTGCAGTCAGAAATCAGTTATATGAGAATAATGCAAATGAAGTAAACTTATTTATGCACTTGCATGTAGTTTCTCTAAAGGACTGTCATCTGAGGGGATTTCTTTACTATCCTGTGCATTAAACATAAGCGGCTATCAGAAACAGTTGCACTTTATAATCTTTTGATGTAGAATAACAATAGCATTCACTTACTGCACACCATACTTCATTTACTACAATATTGGGAAGTGTTGGTGTATTATCTACAACTGCACAAAAGAGGGGAAACACAAACTTATTAAAAAAACTACAATTCAAAGTTCATTTTACGGTAATATTAAGGTTGCATTGGCTGTGGGTTTGACTTATCAATGTTTCTACTATCAATATATTGCCTTTACATGGGGTGCACAGATGTGCAGTGTTCTCAGATAATTAAATCCTGCCATAATAATCAACAACACCAGGGGCCTCATGTATAAAACTGTGCATAGGATCCTTAGTAAAAATCTACGTACACACAAAAGCCAAAAATGGCATACACCAAAAATTATGAAGACTTATAAAACAAAGCAATGTTTCCTTTATAAATCACAGATCACCTGCAAGTCTGTGTACATGAATCATCCTAATATCCCACCCTGCAAGCCCATTCTCCCATCAAGTTTTTTTTTTTTTATAAATCACAACCTTTGCGTGGGAACTGCCATACGCACGTTTCCAGCCCTGTTTTGTGCGTACGCATGCTTTATAAATAAGGCCCCTGATCTGCTTAAAGAACTGAATTAGCAAGATCATAATTATCGAGATCTGAACATCTTGGATGTGTCATTTGATCTAGGATGTAGTAAGCGACGTACGAAGAACGGGCCCCCGGGAAAGGCTACATAAGATTTCTGCTTCACTGAACATTCCCCAGAATGACCTCCATAAAATGCTGCGTAGAAACTGGCCTAAATTTGATAATTTCTAAAAATGTGTACGGGTGATTCATAAAATGAATGTGCACACAGAAAACGCGCATATAGAAAATATATAAATTAATGTCATTGACATATATAAAAAAGGACCTGTCAGTGTTTAAGTCCTTTAAGAGCAGCAAGAAAGACTTATTTTTCCCAAAACCTGCAGCAATCAGACAAGCAAAAGTGCGTACCTCTGCTCACATCTGACTCAAAATGTCTTTGTTTGTATTCAGATCAAAGAAATGTAGACAGGTTTGTAACAACATGTAAGTGAGTAAATGATGACAGAATTTTCATTTTTTGGTTGAACTATCCCTTTAAGACAGGGGTGTCAAACATGCGGCCCGTGGGACGGATACGGCCCGCAAAGGTGTCCAATCCGGCCCGCGTGATGATTTATACAGTATTATTAAATATTAAATACATATTTTAAAAACCCTTTTAGGGGGGTGTCTAGTTCGTTTTTAATATGAGAGACTTGCGGAAAGCAGCAAAACGCGGAACATAGACTAAACACGGTGCCCAAAAATCTTGCCGTTTTATTGGTTTGTTAAGTTCTTTAAATTGAAATTGTTACCGCTCCGCTAAAGATCCACTGATTCCGGTGATCCACTTCGTGTTTTCTCGCCCACTCCGCAGCATCTCTGTGTCCACTCTCTGCCTGGAGAACGAAGACGACAGTTTCCGAAGTTTGTTGCATTAACAGGTAGATTCATTACATTATATCAGTTGTTAAACCGCAGAATTAGTAACTTGTAAGTATGTTTATGTATTTCTTTCGGTAATGATTTGCTGTCAGTGTTCTAAAAGTGCTAACAACTTAGCAAGCTAACAAAAACAAAATATCCACATTCTTATTTACGTTACAATGCTTGTCTAATCGATTTAATGTTCCTGATCAGATCTAAGTTAATATAAACACTAAATTTGCTGTTGTTGGCACACTTTGTAGACAAAAAATACAAAAAACACCAATGCCTTCACAAAATAACGACAGAGAACGAAAAGAGAGGCTTTTAGCAGCAGTTCAACATTGCAAACATGGATTCAAAGCTCCATCAAGCCAGCAGGTAAATCATATTGAATATTTAGCAGATTGTCACACTTTAATTCTTATTATATTTCCCATTATAATCACTTGTCTAAGTTGATGCTAGTAATATAATACATAATATTTATAATACTTTATTAAAACCATAATAATAGTACCACCCCCCATAGTGCCATTTTTGGTTTGGGCCACTGCCCCATCTAGCATTTTCTAAATGACTGTTCTCATTACAAATATATTCCAAAGAAAAGTGAATGGTTTATAAATAATTTTGGCATTAAGGCAAAAGAAGTTAAATTAAAGCTTTTCAACCTATAAGGCCAGTGGGTTTTGTACAAATGTAAATTTGTGTGTATAATATACAGTATGAGTGTGACCTTATGAAATGTAGTTTTCACAGAGCTGTGTGTTTCTCTGGTTTTCTTGCTAAACAAACTAATTAATTGGTTTGTTAAGTTAATTTTAACACAATTATCAGCACACTAAGGTTTAAAAAAATTATCCGGCCCACACTTCATGGCGTTATTTACCATCCGGCCCACAGCCTAAAATGAGTTTGACACCCCTGCTTTAAGACATCCTTACCAATTTATTTTAATTCACTTACACTTAGGAAATACCCAACATATTTCTTTTACAAAATAATCAGTTCACACATAGACCATTGTCTTCTTCAGCATTAACTAGCAAAATTATAAAGTTACTTAGGACACTTTTTTAAGTCTCCTGCCCTTCTTCTGTTTGTATATGTAAAAGCTTTCTTAAAAATATGCTACTCTGTATATTTAAACATACCATTTCAAGGGGGAAATCATTAACTGGGAAAAATCTGTGGCTTAGTTATTTTTATTCATCCTATTTACTTGCAGTGTTTGTCAAATGTATGCTTGACAGTGGATGTTAATTTGCATGTGGTGATTATGATGACATTAGACGCACATTTGACTGTACAGTGTCTCTATTAGTTCAGTAAATCCACCTATGGCCATGATATAAGCGCAATGCAAAACTTTAGCTAACTTATTACATTACATGACCTGCTTACAAGACATGCTAGCAAGACACAAGTTAGATAATTTTGTCTTGTGGCTAATTAGGTGTCGAGTAATTTGTTCATCACATACCTAACCAACAAGCAAAAAAAATACAACTGAATTAGGATCAGGGAAGGGCTACTGCCTACCTGTATGTGATGTAATGTGCCAGTGTCGGAGAGATGTGTGTGCTGTTTACAGCTAGACACGCGGACACGCGCAGGGGCGGGGCGGGGGAGGGAGAGATCGCATGATGGGAACCAGACAAATCTCCCGGTGTAATTTTTTTATTTACATTTTTTCTCAGTCGCTTTGGTACATTTCTCGAATCATACTCACAATTTGCAATACAGTAAGTGCATTTCTCAAAGCAATTCGTACAAATAGCAAATAAGGATCTTACTCAAAATACTTAGTTCATCTCTCAAAAGTAAATATGTGTGTCAATGAAGATGTCAGTGCCATCAGAATGACAAGTTATTGTGTCATTGTGTGTGTGTCAATATAACAGTTTACTCTGAAGTGATGTTTTGATGTAAACTATGGCTAAAGTTTTCATGACAATTACTGTATTGTAAATTGTAGGTTACACCTTAGGGTAAGTTATGTGGGAGTTTGATTCCAAGAGACTGGACAAAATTTTGTACTGACAAACCATGTCATTGAGATTACATAAATGAAAAGACAGCACTGCGTACCACAAGAAAAAAGTAGAAATTTGTACATAGGATATCCTTATAGGGAAACTGTACATGCAGTGCTTTAGGCTGCCAATGACAAGTCTAATAGATGTCCAACCATAGCCCAAAAATAGACAATGCTTATACTTTTAGAAAATATAAAAGAAATGAAAGCAAACACCATGAACACCTGTTGGAATATCATACATCTTCAAATTATTTTGGCAAAAATGTCATGTAACTAAATTCAAGGTTATTTAGAGTAGAAGTGGGTTACTCATTGGACTATATTGGGTCTATAGTTAGCTAGGGTGACCATACGTGCCATTCTTCCCGGACGCATCCCGTCCAGGATTTTGTGGTCGTCTTCCGGAAGTCGTATTTGTCAACCGCATACGTCATAGAGGATTATTATTATTATTACAGAAAAGCAACGGTTACATTTTAAGGTAAGAATGAAACTACGATTGTATATCTTATGTTTTTAACTGAATGGCGTATGCGGTCAACAAATACGCCTTCCGGAAGACACACCGAAATCCTGGACGTGATGCGTCCGGGAAGAATGGCACGTATGGTCACCCTAAGTTAGCTGTCATTTCAACATCTCAGTTTTTGCTTGCTGGGGACGTTTCTGTCTGTTAGAGAAAGTCAAGATTCACCTGGGAGCAATTTACCAATTCAGGACAGATTTAGAAAAAACGTCTAATAGAAATGTATAGAAATATGTTTGACCAAACCCTGTATTATGACAACTTGTTTAACCATTTTGCATGTAAAGACTTATACTATGAACTAATGCCTAAACGTTGTGGGGGGTGAGACTATTTAACAGAGACCCATTATAATACATATTGATCAACCAGACATAAGCAACTGATAATGTAGGAAAAAGCAGAGAATTGTACATAATCATTTGCATGGATGTACCAAAGCATTTGCAACTTGTTCAAAGAAATGAGAAACTGCTTTTGTGATGTGCACAAGTGACACAATGATGTGAGAATTGAACAAGAAAAATCTACTTAAGTACAGTATTTGTACATCTCTGCACCCTGGTATGCTATGCAGAAGTGGTCTCTTGAATGGTTCACTTTGATTTGTGGACGGCTGCGTAAAACTTTTTGATACGTTCAGCACAAATAATTAGATGCAGCACAAATGAACCCAGGTAACAGAGGTGTGTTTGACATCATGCGCACTGCGCAGACCGATTGGTTATTATTGACATTAAATAACCATGAGAGAGATCTTGTGTTGCTTGTTATACGCTAATCGATCTGCGCAGTGTGCATGATTTCAAACATAACTAATATGAACTCTATCGCACATAACTTCCAGTTTTCTTCTTAACAATTGCATCTTTTAATGACGTAAGCGAACTCTGGGAGGCTAAGGATGATAGTGATGAAGTGTAGTGTAAGTGCAGACCAGCGGGGGAGTGAGGACAATCGTACTCCGTCTCGGTTACAGTTCATTAAGGTTAAGTATGATATGAATGTGACCTAGGAGAAATTAAGGGAAATGGAAAACACAGAGCGCAATCAGCTGTTAACACCCTGCTGAAAAAAACAGCATCAAACCAGCTTGGACCAGCATGGGAATGATGCTGGTCTATGCTGGTTTAATGCTGGTTTAGCTGGTGGTCACCAGCATACCAGCACCAAAACGCAACATATGATGGTCTTGCTATGCTGTTTTTTTCAGCAGGGCAGGTTGATTGATAACAGAGACTTATAGCAGAGGGTATGAGAATCTACTCTACTAACTTCCTGTATAAAGATTAGAGTGCTGTTTTACCTACATAACAAATGTACCACCACAGCATGGGATTGCAAAAATAGGCAGTGGCTCAAACCACATAACCGCCCTCCTCTGCACATACCCGCTTTTCTCTTTTAAAATATTTTGGTTGGAAAAAATTACTCAACCTTTACTCTTTATTCAACAGCAACAGCATAGTTTATCAGAAACAAATATGTGCGTCTTGTTAAAAACAGCAAGGATTCTAAACTTTATCTTCAAGTGGCCATATTTGTTTCACACTGACTGCACTTTTAACTCAAGTCACTTTTACTTCTGTTTTATTCTTTTTAACATATTCTAAACGGTTTTATTAAAATCACATTTATTTTCTTTAATTGTTTTTAAAATTCTCATGTATCTTTGTTTTTATTGTGATTTTTATTGTGTGTCTCTTATTTTTAAATTTTTTCCCCTCTCTCTTATTATTTTCTCATTTCTATGTAAAGCACTTTGAATGACCTCTGTGTATGAAATGTGCTATACAAATAAACTTGCCTTGCCTTTTTAAAACAGATACATGTAGATTTAAAAACATCCCAGCAGTGCAGGCCTTTATGAAGGGATAAATACATTTTATAAAGCAAATAATTGTTTTTTTTACCATTTTTTTTTTTTGCAATATTATGTATGATTCTAATAAGGAAAGTTGGTTTATTCTTGATATAAGAATAAAATAAGTACAGATAAAATGAGATTTAATAAATATAAAATGATTTAACCAAACTCCAATAACCACTCAATAATGCTTAACCATAAAGGTCATTTTGAAATGTTTGTAATTATTTTATTAAAATAACTAATAACAAAAGCAGGGTAAAGCCTCGATTTTGGTGCACATTTGAGCTCATCTTACAGCACCATCATGAATATCTAGAACAGAAGAGGAAGAGGTCAGAAAACTGGAAACTCTATTTCCCAGAATGCCTCGGTTTAAATATATTGAATCTGCACATTGTTTTAGTGGAGGGATGTCAAACACACAGCCGAACACGGCCCACAAAGGTGTCCAATTTGGTCGGCATGATGATTTCTACAGTATTATTAAATATTAAACACATAATTTAAAAACCCTTTCAGGCCCGCCCGCCACTTGCCGCGCACCGTCTATGAAACTCCCATGAATCAGTTTCTGCCTTAAACAACGGTGACACGCAATGAACAGCAGTGGGTTTTAGGTTAAAGGTGCCGTTCTTCCTGTGTTTGAAGCTTTGATTGTGTTTACAGTGCACAATATAACATGTGTTCATGTTTCACCTGTAAAAAACGCTGTATTTATCTCTAGGCTATATCGCTGTTTTCAGTGTCCTAAAACGGGTTGATGTCTTCCTTGTTCTATGAAGTCCCTCCGTCAGAAATACGTACTGAGTTCTGATTGTGTATATTGTTTAGTGTGTTGTGATTCGACAGCAGCTTAGCTTAGCAGAGCCGTTTGAGCTTAGCTGGTTACTGATGTATTCCTGTGGGCGGAGTTTAGTAAAAAACTCTTCTATTGACCTTATTCAACCAGGAAGTAGAGGGCTGTAGTCCAAACCGGCCGTTCGCTGTAGGCTTTGAAAGGGGACTTCTGTAAAAAAAATATATATATCGCCTGGCAGTGAACTTTGAGCTTTATCATTTTGCAGGTATTATTTATGCTCTAACAGCAACATTACACATTAACCAAAGTTTGAAAAATAGGATCAGGATAAACGGGACCTTTAAATGGTTTCTATTAAATGTGATGGCTGGTCAAGTTTGACACCCCTGTTTTAGTGTGTGGTTATTCACACATTTTTTGCCACCTACTTCTAGCTTTTGCACCAGTTTACTCTTGAACGATTAAGCATTGCTAGCAGTGGCAGCTGGTGATAAAAATAATTTTTTAGGGGGGCGCAAACAAACTTAATCAAACTTTTCCTGTAGTAATGCAGGACAGTAAATATCCATTTATCAGGTGATGAAAATCATTACTGCTTAGCTAAAATGCTGAAAATGTTAAAGTTGAAGGCAACTGTTAAAGCAAGAAATAAATTTGCTATGAATTTGTAAATGTGTATAATATGGGTTTATTATCAGTAATGAACTAATCAAGGTAATCATTCACACATACATACACATACACACACACACACACACACACACACACACAACATGTGCGTGCACATACACACACACACACACACACACACACACACACATCAGAGGTTGCATAAGACGTTTTCACATAAAAATTCTGCCATCAGTTATTATCAGTCATTTCATGTTTTAATGATAATAATTGTTTTCGTTTTATGTTCTTTTTTTAATCATGAACTTACAAGAGGAGCATACAAGCTAATATGTTTGTGTATTTATTTGTGAATATAACAGATGATCAAAGATTTTACATGCAGTGACAGACAGCTAAGACGATATAACGTGCGAACTTTGTGCTGAACAGGCAAATATGAACAAATCAAATCACAAAATACTGATCTCGCGCTCTTCTATAACACTTTGGTTAATCCGATTTGACACACAATCACACACACAAGCACATACACACACACACAAGTTGCCTAATCACAGACCAGTTCTTTGCAACAAAGTTGACCAAGCCACAAAAAAAAACTGGATTATCTGATCAGGCAGCTCAAATCTGCTCTATCACTTAACTTACATACTGTAGCGTCCTGCTAACTTTAGCCAACTCGGTTTGCCATAAGTCCTGGAAAAGCACACAGTGTAAACTCGACCATGATCATTTTCCTGCTGCTCAATCTCTTCCAAGCTCCTTAATCTTTTATTCTTCAACTGAACGTCTTGTAAAAGGTTATTTTGTAAACATAAAATCATATTTCTCAAGATATTTCACTTGCTTTCACTGATCAGTACTGTATCTAGCAGTTACATGGCAATCTGCAATGCAGTTATGAAACTCTGAGAACGATTCAATCACATGAGGTCAAAAAACAATATTGATTCGCTTACACATAAGTGGGAGGGTTTGGGGCGCACGGTCCTGCGCCCCAGGGCGGATCTGAAACCAGCCAATTAGAGCTCAGCCTCAGGTCACATGTTTTTACCCTTTATACTGACCTACATACACACTCATTTGGGGTGCGACCCAGACACACAAACATGACACACACACACAATGAATTTTTATTTTTGTAAATGAATTATAACATGACTAACAGTGAAATAGTAAAACTAAATGATTTTATTATGTATTAATTTGCACTATATATTTAAGTTTTTGTTCTTCTCTGGCCAACTTTGGGGGGCGGCCCCTATTGACCATCCGCCACTGATTGCTAGCTTGTGAACAGAACCTTTCTGGTAAATCACTGCTGTCAATTTATCATTAAGAGAGGTTTTAAGATTACCAGTAATTTACAGTACCACTAAGAGCTATGTGTGAACGGAAAATAATATGAAGTTAATGTCCGCATTTCTTTACCAAAGTTGTTTAAAACAGCTTACCATCTATTTGCCCACATCCACATTGTGTGTAAACATGAATGCTGTTCAAGACACAGGTCTCTTCCCCAGTTCAGTTCTCTTTGAAGTCGTTTGAATGCAGTGTTGTTTGGTCACGCGCAGCTTTGCGACTGTCAGCATTTCACATAAGTGAAAACAACAAAATACGGGCCGTGAATATGAAGCCATAACCCACCACTGTTCACAAATATAACACTGAGCTCGCCGCAAGGCAGTTTAAAAGTAACTTCCATTTCTCACAGAGTTTACTGGTATTTTGGTACTGATGTGTGAATCTTATTGGTAAAAGATGGAACATCAGTTCTTGTGTGAACAGCGCATTTTTGTATTTACTGATAAATTCATTCTGGTAACTTCAATTTACCAAAATTACTCTGTTAAGAAGGCTATTGAGACATTATTGAACAAAGTTAAAATGCAAAATGTGCATACAAAAAACATGCAAATAACAAACAAACAAACAAGTAAGCATTCATAAATGTTTCCCACACTGTTTGATATGGTATAGACAAAACAGGTACTACAGTGTATAGATGAGATTCCTTAGATTGTTTTGCCACCCTCTTGTGTCCAAGTATGACTTCATTATGATATTTTGTACATTTCCTACTTTAAATATATCAAACATTTATTGATCATTAGTAATATTTGTTTCTAAGGACTTCATTTGGACAACTTTAAAGTGCGATTTTCTCAATATTTAGATTTTTTTTTGCATACTCAAATTCCAGATTTTCATATAGTTGTATCTTGACCAAATATTGCCTCATCTGAATAAACCATAAGGTGTTTCTCAATGTCTCAGTGCCTTCTGATGTATGTCCTCTATCTGTTGTGCTTCCTGTAATGGCTACAGCTCTGTGGTGTGTGTGGTCTGTTCCCTTTCAATACGGTTCACTTCGCATTGCGTCAGTTTGCTGACGCTATGGGGGAAACTCCTGTTTACTCCGTGATTGAAGCCTATTGGTTAACGTCTGTAGAAAATACAGACCAATGACGTTTGAGCCCGCGCGGGGGCGTGGCACACGTCCCTATATAAGCCGGTGAAATACGTCAAGAGCTCATTACTTTTCTCCTTCAGCGCGAACCTTCTCGCTGCTCCGAAGAAGAAGCCCTTACTCGCCGTCGATCCAAGCACTGCAGCGGACTACAACACACCAGCGTGTTCCCCTGCCGCTTTCCGGTGAGCCTAAAGAGAGTATCTAAAAGAGCAGAAGCGCGTTGAGATAATGTCGCTTCGGCATTGCGGCTCCTGCCGAGCCCCTTTGCCTGTGGAGGATTTCCACAAGGAGTGCGTCATCTGTCTGGGTCCTGCCCACGCCGAGGCCGTACTCGCCGAGGCGGGCTGCGCCCACTGCGAGCTCCTTCCTATCGCGGTGCTGCGCTCCCGCCTCAAGATCTTTAAACGGAAGGCTTCCCGTGCTCTCCCGCCTAAACAGCAGCGGAGCCGTGAAGCTGGAAGACGCCCTGAGACCGAGTCCACGCCGGCTCATCCCCCGCGTGCTCTGTCTCCCCGCCGTCACCCTGTCACCTTCGCCCATGAAGACCTACGCCCCCTGCCGAGTGCTAGCGGCATGGTTTCCTTTGGGTCCGGTGACAACTTGGAAGTGATGTCATCCTCTGAGGAGTTAGAGGATTGGGCGGCTTCGGATGACGACGCCCACGCAGCCGCCGCTGATGAACCTACCGAGTCGCGTCCTCACGACTCTGAGCTCATCCGCATCTTGACACAAGCTACGACGGAGCTCAACATCAAGTGGTCGCCGCCGTCAGAGCCTCAACTCAGCCGGTTGGACGAGTGGTTTCTGCAGCCCGGGCGCCGTCAATCGTCCCGCCAACGGCAGGCGCCGTTTTTCCCTGAGGTCCACCAGGAGCTCACCAAATCTTGGCGTGCTCCCCACTCCACCCGAGCTCAGAGCGCCGTCTCCCACGTCCTCTCCGTAGTGGACGGCGCTGATGAACACGGCTACTCCAAGATGCCGCCGCTCGAGGAAACTGTCGCCGCCCATCTCTGCCCGTCTTCAGCCGGCGGATGGAGGGCTAAATTGAACCATCCGTCAAAGCCCTGTCGCCTGACATCGACCCTGGCGTCGAAATCTTACGCCGCCGACGGCCACGCTGCATCCGCTCTCCATACGATGGCGGTGCTGCAAGTATACCAGGCAAAACTCCTCCGTGACATGGACGAGACAGGTCCGGACCCGTCGACCTTTCAGAACCTGCGCAGCGCGACTGATCTGGCCCTTCGCGCCACTAAAGTCGCCACTCAGGCTGTAGGAAGAGCCATGGCCAGCCTGGTTGTTCTGGAGAGACATCTGTGGCTGAACTTGACGGAGATAAAGGACACGGATCGGGTTGCCCTTCTTGACTCGCCCGTGTCACCGTCGGGGCTCTTTGGCTCCGCTGTGGAGGGGTTCACCCAGCGCTTCACTGAGGCACAGAAATCGTCGCAGGCTATGCGGCATTTTCTACCAAAACGATCTGCCTCAGCGTCTGAGACCGGCCGCCCAAAACCGCCGCCAGCTCAACGCCCTAAGCCAGCACCAGCTCAGCCCCAGCAGAGAGCTGAACCGGAGGTCAAGCGCCAGCGTCCTGCACGACCGGCTGGCCCGCCTCGACGCCGCGGTCCCCGTCCTCGGATTACGCTGGACCCGACGCCGGCACCGCCTCCCTGAAGAGAGTCTGAGGAGGAAAAGAGGCTCTGGTCCCGCTTCGGCCGGCCCGCCCTCGAAAGTTCTGCGTGTTTCAGTCCCCTCGGGCGCTGGACACACCCTCGCTGTAACAGCGAAACACAAATTTTTACCTTTTCACAAAAAGAGCAAATTTCCTCCTCTGTACACACAAACACACACACACGGCTTAACGTCCATAAGCATATCGACGCTCGCCGTCAAATTTCACGTTTGGCAATCCACCCCCGGTATGCCGGGCTGGATTCTAAACGTAATCCAACACGGTTATTCACTTCAATTCGCACGGAGACCACCCCGGTTTCGCGGCGTTCTCTACACCACTGTCCCAGACGATCGTATGCAGATCCTCAGGGAAGAGGTGCGTTCTTTATTACTAAAAGACGCGATAGAGACGGTCCCGGCGGATCAAAGCGAATCAGGCTTTTACAGTCGTTATTTTCTCGTTCCAAAGAAAGACGGCGGCCTCAGACCGATATTGGATCTACGCGTTTTGAATCGCGCTCTTGCCAAACGGCCGTTCAAAATGCTTACAGCCAGACGAATCATGGCGTTAATTCGACCGGGCGATTGGTTCGTATCAGTGGATCTGAAAGACGCTTACTTTCACATTCCGATAGCGCCACGTCACAGGCCGTTCCTAAGATTCGCGCTCGACGGGACAGCATACCAGTACAAAGTTCTGCCCTTCGGATTATCTCTGGCACCACGCACATTTACCAAATGTGCGGATGCGGCTCTCGCCCCTCTCAGACAGAGCGGCATCCGCATATTGAATTACCTCGACGATTGGCTTATTCTAGCACAGTCAGAGAGGGAAATTACTGCGCACAAGACCGTTGTACTCCAGCATTTGGAGAATTTGGGGTTCAAAATCAACCTCCAGAAGAGTTTGCTCACCCCCACGCAGCGAATCGCGTTCTTAGGCACGACGCTCGACTCATTAAAGATGCGGGCATGGCTTACACAGGAACGCGCGCTCACGGTCAGACGCGAGGCGGCATCGTTCAAAGCGGGTTCACATCTCCCTCTCAAACGATTCCAAAAAATGCTGGGTCTGATGGCAGCAGCATCCCCACTAATACCGTTGGGAATGCTGTTCATGAGGCCGCTTCAGTTTTGGTTGAAAGCGAAAGTTCCGCCCCGTGCTTGGTTGTCGGGCCGCTTATTAATCAAAATCACGTACAGCTGCGTGAAAGCGCTTTCGATATGGACATCCCCTCACCTTTTCCTCTCGGGCACGGAGCTCGGCTCCGTGAGCAGGAGGAAAGTGGTGACTACGGATGCGTCTGCGACGGGTTGGGGCGCTCACTGCGACGGCGAGCTCGCCTTCGGTGCGTGGAACAACCAGTTGTCTCAGCTACATATCAACCACCTCGAGATGTGGGCGGTTATCTTGGCGCTACGACACTTTCGACCGAAACTCCAACATCAACACGTTCTAGTGCGGTCGGACAGTATGACGGTGGTTTCGTTCATAAACCACCAAGGAGGGCTGAGATCTCGCTCCCTATCCAGGCTGGCGAGACGGCTTTTATTATGGGCTCACGCGAACGTACGTTCGTTAAAAGCGACTCACGTACCGGGTGTAGCCAATACGGGTGCAGACATTCTCTCGCGCAACGGTCCGCCGCCGGGAGAATGGAGACTGCATCCTCAGACGGTCGAGAGAATATGGACCGTCTTCGGCCGGGCGGAGATCGATCTGTTTGCGTCAGACGAGAACGCGCATTGCCCGATCTTCTTCTCGAGACACCACGATGCCCTGTAGCAAGCATGGCCGGCGTGTCTTCTGTATGCTTTTCCTCCGGTGGCTCTGTTACCACAGGTCCTTCAGAGGATAAGAGAGACGAAATGCGCGATAATTCTGGTCGCCCCGTTTTGGCACAATCAACCATGGCTCCCCGACCTATGGCAGCTGAAAACATCAGCACCATGGCCAGTACCGCTGAGGAAAGACCTCCTATCTCAGGCGAGAGGGACGATATGGCATCCACAGCCGGAGCTATGGAATCTACACGTTTGGTCTCTGAACGGCAACCATCACGCCTTTCAGGACGGGTGTTAAATACTCTAACTGAAGCTAGGGCCCCATCTACCAGGCGCCTTTACGCTCAAAAGTGGTCTATTTTTTCTGACTGGTGCACGACGAAAGACTTAAACCCAAACACCTGTGAAGTGGAGCATATTCTCTCCTTTCTGCAGGAAATGCTGGACAGCGGTCGCGCGCCCTCAACGCTTAAAGTGTATGTGGCGGCGATAACGGCGAATCACGCCCTTATCGCCGGTCGCACCGTGGGAAAACATGATCTCATCATTAAATTCCTTAGAGGCGCTCGCAGACTAAACCCACCGCGACCTAACACGGTCCCGTCTTGGGATCTGTCCACGGTCCTGAAAGCGCTGCGCGGTCCCCCTTTCGAGCCCCTCGAACAGGCTGACCTGCGCGCTCTCTCGTTTAAAACCGCTCTCCTCCTGGCGTTGGCATCGGTTAAACGAGTGGGCGATTTACACGCGTTTTCAATTGACCCGTCGTGTCTGGAATTCGGTCCTAACGATAGCAAAGTGATCCTTAGACCGAGAGCGGGATACATTCCTAAAGTTTTGACCACGCCATTTAGAGTTCAGGTGGTTTCACTTCTCGCCCTTCCGACGGCGGACGGCGAACAAACCCCGAACACGCTCTGCCCCGTCAGAGCGTTAAGAATATACACGGACCGTTCTGCCTCATATCGCAAGTCAGATCAGCTGTTCGTAAGCTTCGCACAACATTCTTTAGGTATGCCGCTCACTAAACAGAGGCTATCTAAATGGATCGTCGAAGCCATTGCTTTGGCTTACGCCTCCCTGAATGAACATTGTCCAGTTGGTTTAAAAGCTCACTCCACGAGGGGTATGGCTTCATCTTGTGCTTGGTCTACGGGGATTTCTATCGTTGACATTTGTAACGCGGCCGGCTGGTCCTCGCCGTCTACGTTTGTCAGATTTTATAGCCTGGATGTACCTGCCTTACAAGCACAGGTCTTATCGGCTTAATGATTCACGCGACTGCGTTTCTGTATGCCTTCACGGTGCGTTGCTAGCTCACCGTCATGGCTACCTATTAATAATTCATGCACAGCTCGCGGCGCGCTCAGGGAACCCGCCGTCTCGTGCTCTATTGTATATGCATCATGGTGCGTTTAGAAACTTCACTGTATGCGTATTACTGTCTCATATATGGTGCTTACACTTGCGCTCGCTAGAGCTATGTATATGCTGGGTTAGGGCCACATGCAGTGTCTCTCCGGTAAGGGCACCTCAGTCCGTTGTGTATGCACGGCGGGATGGGATTACGTTCCCCCATAGCGTCAGCAAACTGACGCAATGCGAAGTGAACCGTATTGAAAGGGAACGCTTAGGTTACTCACGTAACCCCGGTTCCCTGAAATAACGGGAACGAAGCATTGCGTCGCTGGCCGTGCTACAAACGTCTACGCAGCGAGTGTTATTCGGCTGCGCGCTTCAGTCGAATAATAATGAGCTCTTGACGTATTTCACCGGCTTATATAGGGACGTGTGCCACGCCCCCGCGCGGGCTCAAACGTCATTGGTCTGTATTTTCTACAGACGTTAACCAATAGGCTTCAATCACGGAGTAAACAGGAGTTTCCCCCATAGCGTCAGCAAACTGACGCAATGCTTCGTTCCCGTTATTTCAGGAAACCGGGGTTACGTGAGTAACCTAAGCGTTTTTTGTTCTTCCCTCAGAGGATAAACCTGCACTTCCTGTCACGGCTGAAACGTCTGAATCCAAGTCCTCTGATCTTTCTGTCCCAACCACGTTGGCTGAGCCTGAGTTTCTTGATAGTTTTCTTGAGTTTCCTGTGTCCTGTAGGTCAGCCAACATGGCCGCTCCCAAGCTCCATAGACTCTCTGCTCTTGCCAGAATGGCGTGCACGACTTCCACAGTTTTCAAGGTGTGTCTTCACGTTTCCCCCTCAGTACAGATGGTTTTTGCAGTAACAACAAAAACAAGTGGCTTTAATGGTCAACACGTAACTTCTGGTAAACTCTGCTAAGAATAAATAACAACAAAGTCCTTGCAGTAGTTTATTTATATAACAAGCAAAATAAACAACCATAGAAAACCAAAACATTTCTTATTTTCGAAGATATTTGTTCAAGAGTTAAGTTTAGCAACTAGTCTGGCCATTAAAAAAAAACTGAAACGGGAAGTAAAGTTCCGACCAGACTCGTAATCGCGTCACCGCACGTGCGTCTGATGAAACGTCTATTGCCCAGTGTCTCTTGTCAGTCGTTGAATGTTTAATTTAATGTGTTGGTTCCCGGTTCCTGTAAATATATATATATATATATATATATATGTATATGTACATTTTTATATATATAAATTTATTTAAGGTAGAAAAGTGATTTAGTCAAGAGCAGTTTAATAAACATGAGTGACAGACAGGAGCAAAATTAGGTAACTTCCTCTTTAAAACCGGATCTACTGTTACACATGCGTTTTCTCTTTTAGCTGTTCACTTTCTCTTAAGCCCTAAATGGTCGTGTTCATGAGGATACTTGCAACGACGGGAATTTTGACGCATATATGTATTTACTGCCAATAAAGCGGGAAAAATACTCACAAGCTTAATGAGCAGCGGTTGCGCGACTTGCGCGCTCCTCACACACCCCTGCTGAAAATCCCAGCATGGACAAGCATGGAAATTATGCTGGTCTATGCTGGTTTGATGCTGGTTTAGCTGGTGGTCACCAGCATACCAGCACCAAAACACAACATGGGATGCTGGTGCTAATGCTGGTTTGTTGCTGGTTTAGCTGGTGCTAATGCTGGTTTGGTGCTGGTTTAGGTGGTGTTCACTAGCAAACCAGCACCAAAACACAACATATGCTGGTATGCTGTTTTTTTTCAGCAGGTACAGAAAGTGTATAGATCTGTTATTTGTGTTTCAATGGCTTAAAATAACTTGTTTTAAAACTGCGTTGCTTACATACGTGTACAAACGTTACGTTTCTGTAACCAAGCGCACAGGAGCATGACGTGGGCGCATAGCCTCGATAGAGACGATAGTCCAAAATCTCTACCGGTTGACAAATTTCTACCGGTTAATCATGTCTACCGGTTTATGGCCACCCCTAATAAGTAAATGTTGAATTAATTATTACGATCTATAAATGCTGTAGAATAGTAACTACTGTAGTGCAATGTTAACCCTTATGTAAGGAATAATTGACAACGGGCTGTTGAAGTATTCGAAAATAATGCACACCCAAGATGGTAATGCAGTGTGCTCATACATTCAAATCATTCAAAGGACCAGAGTCAATTATTTTACTTATAACACGGTTACCTCAAACATTGCTCTGGTGGTTATTTTAAGACATTTGACAGGTCATGTGTGCGGTTATCGAAAAATAATGCATACCCGTGGATCATTTCTCAGCCATCTCAAAGCATTCTGCAGCCTCGGTATAAAGTACAGTAATGCCTAAAATTCTGCTGTTTCATGTGTTGATTGTATCATTAACACATCCAAGCACCTGCTATCAAAGATTTGCATGAGATGCTCTAGTTTTTTTATGTGTGTACGTGTCCCCTGTCAGGAAGCCACAATAATGTGCAGTTTTCTTGTGACATTAGCTTCGCTTAGCGTGTTGTAAATTCTGTTAATATAGCTTTTCTTGTAATTATCTGATGTCTGTCTAGATGTCACTGTTTCATTGTTGTAGGTGTGGTGCTGGGGTGCACTTGATGTTGCTACAATTGGCATTATTTCAAATCACTTATGTAATGTCAGACTCCTGCACTTTTCTTCTTTTAAGGGCCATTTCTATGTAAAATGGATAGGTATGTCTAGTTGTCCTTGTTTTTCATGCAAAGCTGTTATTAATCAATGAAACATTGTAAAAAAGAAAGCGCTGCATAAATGCTGCAAATGTGACTTGAATGTTTCCGTCATCTGCACGGAAGCAATGTGGTCATGTCCTGCTATACCACAGTGTTTTTAGCACACACACTATCAGTCACGCTAGCCTCCTTCAGTGGGAGCGGCTACATTCTTACAGTTTGCAGTGGCTTCATGTACATGTTCTCATGAGGGGAAACATCTGTCATGACGTAAGAGACCACCACGCAACACCATACAAAAAGGCATGCTAAATGTGCAAAGTGTCTGCAACTACATTTCTTAAGGACGTTTTGTATTGCCTTAGTGATCGAGTTGCATTTTGTCAAAGTGCAAGAATATAAGGTGATATGATGTGTAGTACAGTATAGGTTTGCCTCTTCCTTCAAATACAACCCATTGGAGTGTTAACTAAATTAGTGCAGGTTGGAGTCTGTGTGATACAGTTACATGGCATTCCTGTAGCTCAGGTAGTAAAGCATGGCGTGAGCAACGGAAACGTGTTTGATTCTGAGCTTCACATATAGCTACTGATAAAAAGTATATCCTGAATGCACTCTTAAGTCATTTATCAAAAGTGTTTGTATTTGCATTAAATATCGGAAAAACTGTAGGGGGACTGTAAGGGACAGTGTAAAAAGTTCACATATTCGTATAAACAAACTGCATTTTGATTGGTAGCCACACATGCAACACAACACTGTAGTTTTAACACCGCTAGAGGTCGCCAAAATATTTCTCTACTCAACAACTACAAATGAATCTTGCTGGATGCATTCAGAAGGACTTACATATACTCAAAGAAGCCAGTTAGCACATAACAGACATGCTTCTGATGTGTTTATACACTACGAAAGTTGTATGAACGATTCACCCATGTATTTATAACATAATGTGTACACATACATAGAATATATATTTTAGGGCTGGGACGATAAATCGTGCGATTCTGTTTGCTATGCTTCTCAATGAATTACGATGAAATATTGCTACATCCAAAAGCCAAAGGGTGCTCTTGTGCAGAAACTCAATATGTGCCACAGATGAAGAACCATTTACACACACAGCGCCACCTTCATGTCACTTTTCTCTTTAGGTCCATTATAAAGAATGACCCCAGTGATATTTTTCTTTGCTTGTTACCTCCTTTATTAGTCTTTCTCACATGAACTGTGAAACAATAGAGATGTAATCAGAAAAATTATAAGTAACAAGTAAATAAAAAATGAGTAACAGTAGGGTCATAAATCTAAAATGACTCAATGTTCACAGAGCATTTCTGAAAGTTTTTTGTGGTTTTGTTTAATAATTAAAACAAAAAGAGCACCTTACCTTTGCAAGTATGACCATGCTTTCACAGTTTGGGCCTTAACAGATGTTATGCTCAGCAACTTGTTTGGCAGCATCTAGGAATTTGCAGCATTTGAACTCATGCAGAACTTACAAAATGAGATTGTGTGAGGGTTCATCCACTCATTTGAATCAATGCTTTCAATAGTCTTTCATTTGTACATATAACTTTGTTTGCCGTTGAAATTCCGTTTGTCCTTGTTCAGCACACTTTACTTTTTATCCTGTTACATATTTTTCTTTCTCCATCAAGATTTAAATACTTTATGCATATAAAACATTAGACAGACGGCAACCAAAACAATAACACTAGTAGAGCTAAACATTCCTAATATGGCGTGATTCATTTTTATAGTGCCCCCTAGTGGTCGGGAGCATTTGCGTTGTGGTGTGGCTTTATTTCGTAGTGTTGTGAACTTATGTTTGCTCTTAAATTTCCTTGTGTTGTGCACGATTGGTCCACCGTAAATTACACTGCAGTTAATATAAAAATGGTCCAGTCTCAAACATAAGCATTTATTCAGTGTAAAAGTGCAATTGCTCTTAGACAAAGTGTTATGCTATAATACATGATTCAGTTTTATTAATAATGCACGTGCTACTTTAACTGCTTTAGTAGAAAAGAGGGAAGCTTTGTCTTGATGTTGATTGTTTTCACAAATTGCTTTAGGTTGCTGTAAAATAGACACAGTGACATTATAATACGGACATACTCATAGAGGCTGTTTGCACCTGTTATTAAGATGCGTCTTGGTCGATCAGATCACAAGTTGATGACGCTAAATAAAGGTTTTGAGCTTGTCCACTTTTAACCACAGCCAGAGGAAGTCAAAAACACGTTCAACAGGATTGCTTGTGGTGTAGATGCATAGGTGGTCTTTTGTGACTGTTTAAACACATTGATCACATGCACCTATTGATTAAATATGATGTAGCCTACCGATCACAATGTTTTACATCTGTCCTGACTTCTAGCGTCATCTCCAACATGACCTCACAAAGTTCTGTGTAATAGTCACGGAATTTTTTTCTCATTTTTCTGTGGCATTCTCACAGATCTCTGCATTTTTTCGTGGCCCTGACACAGACTTTCTTTTCCATGGCATTCTCACGGATTGGTTACTCAATTGCTTTTTCCTATTTTCAAACCATTGTCGCTTCGGTTTAGGGTTAGATTTGGTGTTTGCTTTAGTATGTCACTTTAAGTATTGGTTTATACTATTTTTTTCCGATTTATTCTTTTATATTTTCTAAACTTTAAACAATTGTTGCCTGGCGTTGGGTTTAGAGTTGGGTTTGGGTAAGGATGTCATTTTATGTAAATCTAACCCTAAACCGAAGCAACAATGGTAAGAAAATAGGACAAAACAGTTGAGTAACCAAAAAATGCAGAGATCTGTGAGAATGCCATGGAAAAATTTGCAAAAAATTCTGTGACTATCCTACGGAAATTCGTGAGATCAGGTTGTTATCCCACAGTGTCCGGAGCAGTCTTTAGACTATAAGTGATAAAACTAAAGTGGCTGCTCTAAACGTGAATGTGTCTCTCTCTTGTTCACTTGTGATTTGATCGACCAACACACATCTTTATACCAGGCGTGAACAGGAAAATATACACACAAAGTTTTACTTTTTAAATCCTCAGACACAAAATGGCATAAAGTTGTACCTATTTGAAAGATGTTAGGCCAGATGTTTCTGCTGATGGTGAATCTTCATCTTAAAAATATTAAAAAAGGCAAATGTTTAATTGAAATTAATGGTTTAATGCTAAAAATGTATTAAAATGTTGTCTTTGACTCACCCTTTATCACACCATCAACATGAGTGACAGAAATACGATCCAGCTGCAGTTCTTCTTTTTCCTCAGATTCTGAAAGATCATAGACAAAATTAAATTCATTTAAAATCTTAAAGGGATAGAAAATAATCATGTTGTTATGAACCTGTTTACATGTCTTTGTTCTGCTGACCACAAAGGAAGATATTATATTGTAATCAAGCAGGAAACAGAAGCACCATTGACTTCCATAGTAGGAGAAAATCCTGCTACGGATGTTAATGGTGCTCAATAATGGTTTGGTGACAAACATTTATTAAAATATCTTCATTTGTGTTCATCAGAACAAAGACATTTATACAGGTTTGTAACAACATGAGAGTGAATAAATTATGCCAGAATTTTTATTTTTGGGTAAACTATCCCTTAAAGGACAAGTTCTGTATTTTACACTTAAAGCCCTGTTTTCAGATTGTTTATGATGAAATAGAACGGTTTTGACTGAAATTTGGACATATGATGCTGGCCCGAGAATTTTCGGGTGTTTGATGTATATCAGCCCCCACCCTCACAATGGCTCTATACAGTAGGTGCACTGGAACAATCCTTCCTAAAATGCATTAAACTTTCGTTTAAAAAGACGTGAAACTCACCGAGTGGTCAGGGTGTTCACTGATATGCTCACACAAAAATCACTGCAAAAGACGCATTCCAACAGGTTTTATCGTTGTTTTGTCCAACTCCATTGACTTGTATTAGTTGTGTTGTGAGGGACGGTATTACTCCGCGCCGGGAACGTTGTTTGTATTCCTGCAATTGGCAAAGGCGGATTATTGCCACCAACTGGGCTGGAGTGTCTATTATTCAAGCTCTAAGCGGAAGAATGTACGGGTGTGAGGCGTTTGGAAAAATAGGTCCACAAGTTTGCAACAAATGCTAAAACACCTGTTGGAAAACATCTTTTGCAGCGATTTTTGTGTGAGCATATCAGTGAACACCCCTGACCACTCGGTGAGTTTCAGATCTTTGTAAATGAAAGTTTAATGCATTTTAGGAAGGATTGTTCCAGTGCATCTATGCAGCCATTGTAGAGGTGTGAGGTGAAACAACGAACACCCGAAAATTCTCGGGCCATTCCAGTCAAAACCGTTCTATTTCATCATAAACAATCTGAAAACAGGGCCTTCAGTGTAAAATACCAAACTTGTCCTTTTAAAAACATGATTCAACAAATCAGTAAAGTTTATTATAGTATAGGATTTGTAATATAAAACCCTTATTACTAAAGCAATATCCCTTGAGTAGGAGTGTGATAAAGCTCTATAGCGTTGTTATACTACACAATATACTAGCAGGGTTAACGTTAATTCCAAACAGCGTGCGCCTTTTCAAGGAATTGGACGAGTGTAAACAGACGCTCCAGATAAGAAGAGAATGATTGTTTTAATTGCTCTATTTGCGAAGTGTATTTTAATCGGTCACATTATGAGACACAATGACCGCAACTCCCTCAAAAGATTACACATCAAGACCTCTGATCCTTAAAGGGAATAAGTGTGTTCCGATTGACCTATAGGGAGCTAGAAAACTGATTGAGACACGGAAATGGTGAAGTGGTTACTGTTACGCTACTGGTCGAATATATCACGGCTATCAGCCAATCAGATTCTAGAACCAGAAAGAACTGTTGTATAATGATCATTACTTTATCACTGTATATTAAGTTGGACTGTGTTATTGGTAAATCTTGTGAAAGGAAAATACCTTTTTCTAATGGTTTTTTGTCCATGTACTCCGTCAAGGGTGAAGCAGTTTCTGTAATCAGACACCCATACAAAGTAAAAATAATGTTAAAAAAGTTTAACACAGACTAAGACAGACGGTTTTATGTGACTCTACATGTGAACTCCAGGCTAATTATGAGATTATGTAATGATAATGATTTGAGTAATGGGTAATTTTACTTAATGATTTCGCATTGATTTCAATATTTGACATGAACTTATTCAGTCCATACTGAAGATATCGTTTTTGACAGAATCTGTACATTATGTTATGGATGATTTAAAGGTAGGGTAACAGATTTGATCCTGAAAATTTTTTAGTTATGCTGGTTAAAAGTCTCCTCACATTCTGATAGCAATCACTGTGTTAAGTTGTTTAAATGTATTTGTAGAAATTTATGTCATCTGTGAAAGGCGTAGGACCAAAAAATGTTCAGCAAATCATAGATTTCGGTCCGAACGGACGTTTCCTTTTATGTCCCTCATACGTAAGCGTAATTTGAATTCCCACCGCGCAGCGAGTCCACGCAGATACCATACGTCATCGGCGCGTTCACGTGCGCTCTGTCTGTAAACAGCAAACTTTTCTGCTGAATTGACAACCTTGCAAAGTTTTCTCACTGGTGAATGAGACATGAGACGTGACCGTCTGATCTGTGCGTGTTCATGTGTTTGGAAAGAGGCGTGACTTTGGATGGCGATTTGACTTGAGGGTGGGATCGGGATTTCATTGCTAGGCGGCTACCGTTAGCATTTTTCAAAATGTGTTACCCTACCTTTAACATTAAACCACAAAATATTACTTCAGCTGGGCTACACAGGCTGGGTCACATAAGTGTAAATAAGCCAACTGTAATAGAAAACATTTATTTATATAGTGTTTTTACAAATGGAATCCCAAAATCATTTGGCTCACTCCTGGACACACACAAACCCTCATGTGTGCAACTGTTAGTCCCTAACCCCAACCGTCATAAAAACTTGTTGGCAGTCTTTAATCTATGAAAAACTACCATTTAGTGTGTTTTAAAGCCAGTGAGTTAACCATGTTCATAGCATAATAATCATTATACACTATTCAAATCATTATACACTATTCATCCCGTAAACCACATATACCAACACACACACAGACAGACTTACGGTTCTTGGAATCTGCTACTGAGATAAACAAGTCTTCACGAACTGGCTCTTTCTTTTCTAAAGATAAAATATAAATGTTTCATTAGTAATTAAATGTAATAACCTGCAAGAACAAAATGTATCAATGTATGACATTTTATTAATACAGTAAAAATAGCAAGTTGGTTTACAGTATGTAACTACTGTATCACACGCATGCACGCACACACACACACACTATGGGCCCTATCTTGCACCCAGCGCAATTGACTTTGTCAGTGACGCATGTATCATTCGTATTTTGCAACGGCGCACAGCGGGTTTTTCCCTCCACAGACGCACGTCGACAAACTAGGGAATGAACTTGCGCTCCCTGGGCGTTTCAGCGCAAAAAAAGAGGCGTGTTCCGGCGCAAACCATCCCTGATGCTATTTTGCAGTTTCAAAAAACAATTGCGCCACTGACCAGAAAAAAAAAGTTTAAAGTCAGTGGCGCATTGCGCGTTGTTCATTATGCTATTTTAAGGGCGCATGCTTGACCATAATGTATAGCGTGCACAACGCGCATACACTTTGCATCTAATCTACACAGATGCAAGTTATTTTTGCAAATCATAAATTGTTACACTAAAAAATATTAATACACGAGATAAGAGGAATCATAGTGGCATTGTGGTGATAGTTTTTATTCATTGTGTGGCTGCGTTAAAAAATTCTCATGCAAATAACGATAAAAATATTTTCATAAGTTTGTTGTGTGGCTGTATTACGTTTATTTTATGTAAATAATAATTTAAATGTTTTCATAAGAAACCTTAATGTATATGAACTTGATTTGTTAGTCTACTTTGGGGTTGGACCTTGCGTTTCTTGGGTCCAATTTCAAAGCCCCCAAACCCTTTCAGCGGTGAGGGTGGACGCAGCGATGTCCTCTGCTGGCGTCAGGTCCTGAGGCAGATCCACCTCCCGTTACACGGCGTGCCCGATTTATGCTGGCAAGCTTGGGATTCCCCCGTACAAGGACGTCGGTCTCCTCGGCTGTGAACCGCTCCTGGCGTGCGCCTGGTAAATCCGTCATAATAATAGCAACCCGCCATGGAACTTGCGCCCTTGCGTTTAAAGGGAATGTTGGCTAGCGTTCTGATTGGTTTATTTGACGTTACGCCCAAACCACACCTATAAATAATGAACCTACTTCAGACCAACCCCTTATTGATTTGCGCCCGGCGCAAGAGTTATTTCTCACGCCGGGAAAATAGCAACAGCGCCCAAGATCCGCCCACAAACTCACTTGCGCGTTGCGCTTCGCACTTGCGTTTCAGATCGTTAAAATAGGGCCCTATAATGTAATATAGTATAATGTATATATTTCTGTTTGTACCTGGTTTACGAGTGATTTTCAGTACGATGCATCCAATGATCAAAATGACAAAACAGCAGACAAAACAGCCTGAAATGGCCAGCAGTATTTTTCTTTTGAACACTGCAACAAGGGACAGAAATGGACAATAGTTACTGCACTGGCCAATAAAGTGAAACTTTTTATTGATATAGAAAATTCTGTGAAAAAAAAACAAATTTCACAAAAATGTTTCGTTATTCCATTTGTTTTCTTTATATTATATCATGGATTATTTGTTTGATTTCTTTTGTTTGTATGTTTGTTTTATTGTTACATTAATATAATATGAGTACACAGTACATTTTAAAGGTTGTTTTTATTCAGTGACAGTGTGTTTATTCGGTACAATTTCTAAAAAGCATTTTTAAAGCAATTGTTAGCCCAAATAACTAGTCAAGTTGATTCATCCACAAGATTATATAGGACCAAATAAATGACCAGCTTAGTCTACTCAGATGCCCATGGTAAAATTATTTGATGATACGGATTATACATAACATGCAAATCGGTGTAATGATATGTGAATGACAGTTTATTAATATAGTGCAAATAATGCAAATATTACTTACAAATGTTATCTACCATGAACGGATCACTCAAAGAGGAGTACAGCGGTCGTTCTGTCCTTTTCCCTCTGCATTTAAATTCATTTTTAATAGTTTCTTCGGTTGATTTGACCTTTAATGTACTTGAAGATTCATTCAGCTCCTGACTGTTCTCAAACCAGGTGTAATTCCATGTATTATCATCTAAAACCTTACAATTCAGTGTCAGGATATTTCCAGCGATGATGTCACTCAATTCAGTGACCAGGTTCAGTGAAGTTGCTGAAAGAGCTTAAAACAAACAAATCAATTATTTTATATTTGTTATAATAAGTGTTTTTGTTTTGTTATTGTTTAAGGCAAGTGTGTCTAATTTCTCCACTACCAATATTTTGAATTAAAGGAATAAACTGGAAAAACAAAAGCAAAAAAATATAAAAATGACATTTAAAGGTTCCAAATAATGCATTGAAATAATCTGTTTTGATAGCTACATAGAAGTTATGTGGCTTTATTTATCATTTTTACATGTCCATTTACAACCCTAGGATTTGCCTTCAGAATGAAATGATCTATTATTACCTTATTTGAAAGGGTCATGAATAATAATTTTGAGCTTTGCATGGCATTTTTGTCTCCCAAAAAAGCCCTGAATTTTACCTTACGTTGGGCTTCATCCTTTTGGTCTTATTAAATTTATTAAAAGTAATAATAATAACTAATGTCTGTTAATAGTAAACAAATTCTGTGTGTCAAGACATTGAATTCAACTTACAGAGGTTATCAGCATTTTCTCTAAAATTGCCTTTCGTATTTGCAAAACATTTCTGTTTGTTTGTAAGTCGAGTTTTCCCTTTGCAAAGCAGATTGAGTTTGTTTGCAACATGCTGAATTTGTTTGTTTAATTATGGCACAAAATTCACTCTATACAAATGACACACTTTTCTTGTGACAACTTTAAACCCAGTGAATGCTCTGTCATGAGGTTGTATCCTGCAGTAAAACTGAAGTTACCAGAAGTCATTTGTATCTTCACTTACCTTTAACTTGCACTTTCATTTTCCCACTGTTGATAAAGAAGTTGCCTCTCTTTGCTTCGCAGTGATATTCACCAGTGTCATGGACCGATGTTGAATTAATAATATAATTTTTATTTGCAATAGGTTTTGTTTGCTTTGAGTCTTTGTACCAATAATATTCCCATGCGGCACCTGACATGTTGCAAGTAAGCTGGACTTGTTCACCAGTGTAGAAAAACTCAAATGATGGGTTTGGTCGTATGGCTGGTTCAGGCGTGGAATCTGCACACAACAGTTGTATGGTTAAAAATCCACCCCCAAATAAAAACTGCACATTCTTGATAGTCTGAGGCTAAGGCTACATTTACACAACAACAATGTAGTAAAAAACTGAAAAGAGTTTCCTTTTGTTTTTCCTTTTTCTTTAAAAATATGCACACAACAATGTTGTCAAAAAAATCCATCACTGAAAATGATGTGTTATGTCCATCAGGCCAGTAGATGGCGTTGATACTTTTTAATGATGCACTACACTCAAGTTCACCTACACACTCTTCTACAAAGCAGTAAAACAATTAAGACAGCAAAAGCATTGAGCAGTTTTGTTTAGATGGGCAATGAGTTTTCTACCACAAGTGATCTTGGACTATAAAGTGGCAACATTTTGTAAACTTTGTTGGAGAAACGTTAATAAACTCTTGAGCAGCACAAACACAGTCTGAATGGCGTCTCCAAATGTTGTTTGTGATGTCATGTGCATGTAACTTTTGTATCCACTTTAAAACCCGTCCTCAAAAGTTAGCATTTTCAGTACCCCCAAAATGATGATGTTGAGCAATCCAACAGTCAAATCACATAAAAACTTCACCAAAATGTAGGGGAGAACCGGGCGAAAGTAACACGGTATGAAAGTAACAAAGCAATTTTCTCAGAGCCCTGATAACATTTGCATTCCAAACTATGACAGCATCTTTAGCACGCAACCCTTGACAGAGCTGAGAAATATTGTGTTATTTCACTTCATGATCACCTCAAACACAATAACCTGCATGAAAAGTTTCAGTCTGGTTTTCCCCTGGCCACAGAAACAGCCCTGGTCAGGGTCACCAATGACCTCCTGATGGCAGCAGATACTGGTTCCCCATCACTACTCATCCTTCTGGACCTCACAGCTGCTTTTGATAAAGTAGACCACAACATCCTTCTCCACCGCGTGCAATACACCATTGGACTCTCACAAAATGTTCATAACTGGTTCACCTCTTACTTGACCAACAGTACTGAGCATGTTTCCTTGGGCAAAGCTAATCACACACCCACAACATCACCTGCGGTGTTCCTCAGGGCTCTGTGCTGGGCCCTAACCCTCTTTTCCATATACATGCTCCCCCTTGGCAATTTTATTAGCAGACATTGTATAATATTTCATTGCTATTGACACACAGCTCTACATCAAGATAACCAGCACTTCTTCTGCTCCACTGCCAACAACCACACTGACCACCTGCCTGGAGGAAATAGAGGCGTGGATGAAGATTGACTTCCTTCAGCTAAACAGCTCCAAAACAGAACTCATCCTGGTTGGCACACCACATCAGCTCCGTTCTTCCACCATCACCAATATCACGTTCTCTGGCCAAACCATCTCCCTCTCCACATCTGTTACCAACTTGGGTGTTAAAATGGACCCACAAGCTACCTTTGACACTCACATCAAACACGTCTGTAAGACATCTTTCTATCTACCACCGCAAGAACATCGCCAAACTCCGTCCAACACTCACCCTAGCAGATGCAGAGAATCTTGTGCATGCATTTGTCCAAGCTGGACTGGATTTGTCTCCAAGCTGGACTACTGTAATGCACTCCTCATCGAGATCTCTGATAAGAGCATTCAGAGGCTCCAAAATATACAGAATAAGGCTGCAAGGATCCTGATGAGGGTGCGTAAGCATGACCTCATCACCCCAATTCTGAAATCCCTTTACTGGCTCCCTGTCCCACTTAGAATTAAGTATAAGGTCTCCCTCCTCACTCACCAGTGCATCTACAGACATGCTTCCCTTTACCTACAGCAGGGGTGGGGAACGTCCGGCCTCCGGGCCGTATGCGGCCCGCGAGACTGTTATATCCGGCCCACAAGTCAATCGTGGGGCAATTAAGAAAATTGGGGGAATAAAAATAAAAATGGAAATAGAAAAAAAATCTATAGACAGCAATCACTTTTTCTGTGATGGAAAATAACATAAAATAATCATTATTTAAAAAATATATAAAATAAAATATTAGGGATAGGTGTGCATGTCCGGGTCAGCGGTCAGAATCCGGGTGAACGCAACACAGCGGGAACGTTGTCATTGCTGATATATGCATCATGGCGAGTGTCAAAAAAAGAAAAGTGGATGCCGAATGTCGCGCATTTCAGGAAAAATGGACAAAGGATTATTTCTTTGTTGAAGTGAAAGGCAAGCCAGTCTGCGCTTGCAGTGATGAAAAAGTCTAATCTCGAGCGTCATTACAGCTCGAAACACGCTAAATTGAGTGAGTTGCAAGGACAACTGCGCTTGGTTAAACTTAACACTCTTCGGCAGAGTTTGTGTGCTCAACAAGCTGCTTTTACAAGACCGCAATCTGACCGAGACAATGTTATTCATGCAAGTTTTGTGGTAAGCGAGCTTATAGCTAAGAAACTGAAACCTCATTCAGAAGGAGAGTTTGTGAAAGAGTGTCTTGTTGCCGCAGCGGAGTTGCTTGCACCGGACAAAGTAAAACTATTCCAAAATGTCAGCTTATCTCGAAGAACCGTCGCAGATCGAATTACCGATATTGCGCAAAACATTGAAGCAACACTGAAGGACACCTCAACAAAATTCCAATTTTTGTTTCTGGCATGTGATGAAACAACAGACATAACAAATACCGCCCAACTGGCCATTTTTGTGCGTGGGATTACTGCAGAGTTTGACACGAGCAAGGAATTGCTGTCTTTGCAAGCCATGCACGGCACTACAAAAGGTGAGGATTTGTTTGAGCAAGTTATTTTGGCGATGAACAAATTTGAGTTGCCATTTGAAAAGTTAAGTGGCCTCGCCACAGATGGAGCTTCGGCTATGCTTGGGCAGCAAAAGGGATTAACTGCATTTGTCAAAAAAGAAATGAGTCGTCTCCGTCTCGATCCAAGTGATTTAGTTGTATGCCACTGTATCATACATCAAGAGAGTCTGTGTGCACATTCCCTGAAGCTCAACAGTGTCATGACAACTGTTGTTTCCACAGTAAAATTCATCAAAAGCAGAGGACTAAACTGCCGCCAGTTCAAAGAGTTACTGAGTGATCTTGAGTCCGAGTATGAAGATCTGATTTACCATTGTGAGGTACGATGGCTGAGTCACACTGATATGCTCAATCGGTTTTACAAACTGAGGGAAGAAGTAAAACAATTCATGGAAAATAAAGGAAAACCTGTTGTGGAACTCAGTGACAGCAAGTGGCTGTGTGATTTGGCTTTTATGGTTGACATAACCACTTATCTTTCAGAGCTGAATGTCAAGCTCCAAGGTCCAAACCAGCTTCTCAGCTCTCTGCTTTCGAACGTGAAATCATTTGAAGCAAAATTAAAGCTGTGGCAAATGCAACTGGAAAAGGGAAACACTGTGCATTTTCCTACTCTTCAAGAACAAAAGCCTGCAATGACAGCTGAATATGCTGGTGAGTGTGCAAAACTGCTTCAGGCATTTGGCGAGAGGTTTCAGGACGTAAAAAGTAAACACAAAGAACTGAAGATATTTTCTACGCCATTTAATGTGGAGCCATCTGATGTACCTGACAACCTACAACACGAAATAATTGAGCTGCAAAGCAATGATGAACTCAAAGCTAAGTACAACAACCTCCGTCTGCTTGAATTTTATAAACTTTATGTACGTTCTGAGGATTTTCCAATTCTGAGGAAACATGCGCTGAAGTTTGCATCTCTCTTTGGGACAACCTACTGCTGTGAGCAGTTCTTTTCAAAACTGACTCTTGCAAAGACTCGATTCCGCTCCAGACTGACTGACCCACACTTGGAAAACCAGCTGCGAGTAGCATCATCATCACTGCCATCTGACATCAAACGCCTAGCCAAAGAAAAGCAGTTCCAACCATCACATTAGAGAGGTTAGTGAATCTAGTGAAAAATGTGTTCTATAATTTAGTATGGCCCTTAAAGTATGTTACAAAAATCTAAATGGCCCTTGATAGGAAAAAGGTTCCCCACCCCTGACCTACAGGAACTCCTTGCCCCCCCAGACCTCTTTATGCACCCGGTCTGCAACCTCAAACACTCTCTTAACCCCAAGAACAAAGCTCTGCAACATGGGTCATAGGGCCTTCTCATCTGCTGCCCCCAGGTTGTGGAACGCCCTACCTGACCACCTGAGGGCCCCACAAACTACAGATGTTTTTTTTTATTAAAAACATTTCTTTTTCTACAAAAATTTTGTACAAAAATTGACCCTAATTGCTGTTTTAGACTGCTACTCTGTAGCACTTTGAGATTGCACAATATAAAGTGCAATAACAATAAAATTGATTATTATTATTATTATTATTATTATTAAGTTAAAAATGTTGTAAATGAACCAAATTACAATGCTAGTGCTTTTAGAAACCCACAGCACTGCTTTTTGTTAAAGTCTCCCTAATGGCGCTTTTCCATTGCATGATACCCCTCGGTTTGGGTCGGGTCAGCTTACTTTTTTTTTTTTTGCACTGGGTGCAGTACGGAGCGCGCCAACTGATGCCACGGGTGTTTGTACAGAAACTGTCATGTGATACAGAGGTAGTGATAAAAATAGATGTGCAAACATCCATTTGTGGTGGTTAATTTTAATTTTGTGGTGGACTGAGAAATAAATGAATGTATGGGAATGTACAACAACGCTCTCACTTGTCACAACAGTAGGCAGGGCAAATATAACAATGCACCCATAATCCCTCCCACTTCAAAGTGTTACTAAACTCGATGGAAAAGCTAACCAAGACAAGGTGAGGTGAGCTGACATCAACAAAATCCAACAAGAAGGAAAGGCACCGGGGTCTTTTACACTAACCAAAACTGCTTTTAACACTCAAAAGCAGAACCAGGCCTTGTGACTATAGCAACACATCAAGATTAGAGTTTTACGACCACAAAAGAATGTGGGAGATTGAGACAGACAGAGAAACTTTCTATTTAGTCGTGCATGTATTCACTTATAAATGTAAAAGGGAAATGTCTTAATCAAATATTTCTAATCTCATCATGGATAATGTTCTTGGTGTTTATGATATGTCAATTTATTAACCAAAATGAGATTAATTGAATGTTGAGTTTTAATTACTTATTCCAAATCATATCTAGACCATGTTTGTTCTCTATTGTATGTGTTTCATTTTTGATGTCCTGAATGTAAATATGCATTATGTTTAGGAAACTCTTCTCATATTAATATTATGAAACTCTAACATGTCCACCTCAACATCCAATTGAATTCCATATTCAAAACAGCATGTTGGAAGACAAAGACAGTTAACTTTCCCTCTGAAAGTATGACCTCTGATTGGGTCAGACTCTCATCAGGATGAGGTTGCTGAACTAAACATTTTCAGCGTACCTCTTAGGCCTAGTCCACACAGACATGGGAATTTTTATAACCGTAGTTTTTTCTCCTACTGTTTAAAAAAAAATTCTCTCCACACATGCTCGGTTTTCAAAGAAATCTCTGCCTACATGAACATGCAAAAACACGTGATCACGCACTGTAAAGAGCATGCCACACCAGCAGGCCGTGATTTAACTCAAATAATAAAGCCACCTTGGCCAATCAGAAACCCAAAACCCTGGTTTTACTGTCTACATGACAACACCGCAAACTGCGTTTCTTAAAATACTTACCCTGGCAGGGGTTTTCCAAAATGTTCAGTTTCGGTGATGTCATACTGCGTTTCCGTGTGGACGAACGGCCAACCCGCGTAAAAAAAGTCACGGTTATAAAAATACCAGTGTCCGTGTGGACAAGGCAGTCTCATGTAGATGCGTATAAAGAGCACGAAGTGCGAAAATTGTGCAATCCATAAGCCAGTACTCCCCATTCACTTAAGCGGCACATCTTTTTTTGTCGTTTTATTTATTGCTTTCTCAATTTTTTTCTGTTTTTTTTTCAGGACTTTGAACCAGATTTTTTTCCCAATTGGTTCGTTCTGAACAGAAACAGTATTTTAACGGTTCCAGGTTTTGGTTCAACCCTAAAATTGATGTTCCTGAACCAATTAGAACAAAAAATAAAGTTCCCGAACCGGTTAATAACGTTCCTAACCCTGATCATTAGGACATTAAACTTAAATTATTAGTCCACATAATTTTCCTTAAGTCTCTATCTTGTCATCAAACATTAAACATAACTGTAATTCTGACATGCCTACATTTGCAAACACACAGACACAGATGGAGGACGAATTCCAAACGGCGCTTCGGGAAGAAGATGCAGCATAAACAGTCGCTCCACAAAGTGAAAATTTACTTTGTTTTTTAATGCTGCGATCCGTTACACCACCAAATAGTATTTAAAAAACAGAAATCTTGAGATACTTGGTAGCCTACAATATTTACCTCTTATGTTTAGAGACTTGAGCTTGGGTGGGCTACTTGCTGGTGGCAAGCTTCACATTTCTCTGAGTCTGAGTCAATGACGACTGGAAGTGAACTTCACAGAGTATTGCACAGAAATCTTGTCGAAGAACAAAAAAAGTAAGGTATTAACCAGTTAACATTATTTTAAATAAACGATTCTGTTCCGGAAAATATTTTTTTTGAAAGTTTCTGGTTTTGTTTCTGTTCCTTGCAAAACATCAAAAGTTTCAAGTTTTCATTTTCGTTCCGTGAACCGGTTGAAAAACTTTTTCGGGTTTCGGGTTTAGGGTTAGATTTGAGATTTGCTTAAGGAGGTTATTTATTATACAGGTTTCTGCATGTTTTTGCCTATTTTTAAGCCATGGTCGCTTGGAGTTGGGGTTAGAATTGGGGTTTGGGTTAGGATGTCATTGTTATGTAACAAAAAGTTGTTCTAACCCTAAACCCAAGCGACAATGGTAAAAAATAGCTAAAACATTAAGAAACCAATAAATAAAACAACAAAAAAAGATGTGCCGTTTAAGTAAATGGGGAAGACTGGCATATCATATGCATGCCAAATTGGAATTTGGCGTATGTATTGCATGATTTTCACACTTCGTGCTATTTATACGCAACTCCTGGAGACTGGGTTGGGTTTTTTCTCTCATCAATCCTTTCAGCCAAGAACAACTAAAGCCTCATCAAACTACATCAGGACACTTTCTTTTAATGGGCAAGACATGCAAGGATTATACTTAGTCTTATTCACTGATGCATCACGCATCATTATCCCCTTTTAAATAAGGTGCATTCGCATTAAGTAACTGATGGTTCGTTTTAGGCTTTGATCTGCTGAATTACAAATACTACCATATCTTCAGGCTTTATTCTTTTCTCTACTTAAAGCTGCGGTCGGCAACGTTTTTGATCATATTTTTTTATCATATTCACTGAAACCAACACTATGCTCCAATAGAACAACATAAATTAGACTGTTTAAGAAAAAAAAACCGCACTTCTAGCTCCACCTAGAGCCTGTTATTTGTTTTGCAAAAATCCACCGCTCCCGGTTCACTTGGTCCAATCAGCGCAGGGCTTTGTAAAATCTGCCTGTCAATCTGCTCAATCCTACAGAGTTGCTGACCGCAGCTTTAAACCTTTAAATTTTTCCAATGCTGAACTGTATGTATGTGTGCGTGTTTGTATGTTTAGAGTAGTAGGCTATGTGTTTAGTTAGTCAGTAAAGTCTGATTTGTATCACACGTGATGTTGTTTGTAGTTCATCCTCATAATCTGGAGTCACTTATCATTAAAGGTATCGCTACCTGCTCTTAAAGCTGTTGGATCAATTGTAGGATATTCCTCTCCTTACCCAAGAGAGCTACAGTATATCCTAGTCTGTAGTGTCTTACTAAACATTCGCTGGACGAGTGTTTGCCAGACACCCAAGGCATTTATTTGATCCATATACAACATGAACAAAGAAGAAAATGACATGACCATTGCTTCTGCATGGTGTGTGAAATGCTTTGCAGCTACTGTATAATAATTATTTGTATGACTGAACTTACTTTTTACATTAAGTTGAAATACATCACTCTGTTGGGTAACAACTGATCTGCCATTACGTTTTCCTTTGCATGCATATTGTCCAGAGTCAGATGAACTCTTTGCTATGATGGTTAAAGTAGGGTTTGTTATAATTTGTTTGCCATTTTTGGTCCATTCAAAGGACCAGCCGTCAGAACTGCTTCCAAATCCACACTGCATGGTGATTTGCTCATTTGGGAAAAACTCTTTCCAGGTTGGATCCACGGTCAGCTTTGGGATAGGAATATCTGCCGAGGACATAAGGAAAAACAACAACAGTCAGGCTAAAATAAGTTTATTAGATGTTTCTGCACAATTGTGTTTTGTTTATTATTTGCTGCTTCTTTTAAGAAAAGTTACAAAGTCAGAAGCAAATGCATTTCAGATTCACATTTATGCATATGGTAGCCTGGTCCAACCAGACTCTCGTACATTCATTTCATTTGTACAGAGAGTCTGGCCAGGCTCCATTGCAAAGCGTTACTTCCGTTAAGGAGGGTCCATTGTTGAAGTTTAAAACTATTGGATCTGCAAAGAGTCACTCAGGATCTGCCAAAGCCAATCGCTAACGTGTGGTCGTGACGTATATCATGCACCGAAACCGTCCGAAAACAACAAGTCAGAATATTCAGACAAACAAAACTTAGCAAACCTGGTTCTTGCTCCGGCTTTAACTTCTGTATATTTGGCAGTTTTGCAACAACGGACCGAATAGCTTTTCTCACGTCTTTCTCCACTGCCATTACTGAACTACAACTCAAACTGACGCACGACCTCAACGTCATCGTTCTTAGCCACCCCCATCTGTTCGCTGATTAGTCCTGCAGATTTTTGCAGGAGAAAACGAAACTCTATAGAGCCATCCCAGACGTACTGCTGAAGCGAAATGAAAATTAAGCAGAAGCACGTAGGAGGGCGGAGCCAGGCTATGCATATGGCCCCTTTGTTTAAAAATCTTCAGTGGTGAATAATTGTATTCTGAAAATGACACATCTAAACGCAATTTTTCCCGTAACAAAAACCCTTAATGCTTCAAAATAGCTTGAATTAACTCTACAGCCTTTTCATGTATGCAGAACCATGACAATTGCAAATTTGTCCCCACCTCCATTCAGTCACACCAGCTTTACTCACTAGACCAGGGGTCCCCAACGTTTTTTACACCACGGCCTGGTTTTAGCTTAAAAAAAGTTTAGATCAAGCAGTATTTGTCATAAAACACGTATGGACTCTTCCCCCCTTAAAAAACATACCTGAGCTTACATGTTTTAACACGACCTATGTGGGGTTCACGAGACACTAAGATAAATCTTTACTTTTGTCAAAGTGGATACACACAGAGACGCACATGCCCACGCGTCCCCCACGCGCACATACACACACGGTCATAAGAAGTTACCCACTGCGCAAAGTGACGTTGGAATTACGTCTTTTTCATGTCATTTTTTGACGTCCGAATCCGGTCCATAAAAGGGGTTGTTTTGTAACGCCAGGCGACGTCTTTTTTTCGACGTCTTCTGCACGTCTAAAGGTTAACATCCGTAGGACCTCCGTGTAAGGAAAACAGACATGAAAAAAGCGAAAATAGAGGATGGTCTCTACACTACACCCATTCATTGCAACAACGAAACACTTCAGTCATTTCCTGCCAGCCGTGGGATTCGAACTACCGATCTCTGGGTTACAAGCAAGTCTCGCTAACCACTCAGCCATATTTTCATGTTAAATTGTTAGTATGGTCATATACTTTTAATATAATGAACTACACATTTAATTACGTGTACATTTAGATGAATTTGTATATAATTCAAGAAAGCAGAAAAAACAGTACTGTATAAATAATATAGACTATCCGTAAGTATTAATCATGTTGGTACAGTAATGCTGATATTTGTAAATAAACACATTTTTATAGGCCTAATCATGTAATATAGACATAGGCCTGTCAGGGACGTCCAAATGACGTCCAAAGAATTACCCAGTTCAAACGTCAAATGTTGCCCGTCCAAATGACGTCCAAAAAATTACCCAGTTCAAATGTCAAATGTTGCCATAAATATGACGTCCAAATGACGTCCAAAAATTACCAAGTTCAAAAGTCAAATGTTGCCCGTAAATATGACGTCCAAATAGGGTCGTGGTTGGACGTCCAAATAGTGGACCTAGTTTGGATGTCGAAAAGATGTCCAGAATTGGTCATGGACCGACGGACCCAATATAGACATGATCTGCACGTCTATCCAACGTCCTGTGTTTAGTGGGTAAGAACAACCTCTGAAACATCGTGTCTGTTTTAGAGGCACTCGGTAACAAAATACTAACTTTATTCAGAACACAGAACAGTTGATATCTGATTAAGCGATATCAAATAATGTGGCGGTCTGCTCCTACAAACCTAAAATGCATGATTCTTTGGCATAAAGAACTTTTTGATGTTACAGACAAAGTTTAGATCCAGCAGTACTTTTCATAAAATACGCATGGAAGCTTCACAGACATGTCTGGACATGTTTTAATCACTACCTATGTAATGACACTAAATCTAAAATAATCCTTTACTTTTGTCAAAGTGGGCAGAATTAGATTTATTGTATAATATATACAAATTCACAGATGGGTTTAAGGAGAAATTAATGAAAAACAAACCAGAAGATGAGATAAAAATGTCTTAAAAACTTTTAAAAGTTTCTTTTAAAACGGCAAATATGAGAGTGTGCATGCGTTTTTGCGCGTAAGCAATAACATGTTTTAATCACGATCTGTGTGAAGATGGCATATGATACGCCTAAATCTAAAATAACCCTTTATTTTTGTCAGAGAGGACAGAATTAGATTTATTGTATATGTAGCATCACTACCCAGAGATGGGCTGAATAAGTGCTTTATTAGAGATGGGTGCACTTCAATTAGAGACAGGTGCGCTATGGGTGTAGGTGTACATAAAAGGAAGGTTTCCAGCATTGTTTGAGTGTGTTGACGGGTGGTTGCTGCTGCGACTTTGGACGTTAAATGTCTGATGTTTTCTTGGTGGATCTTTGAGCCGTTTGGGACGAGCATTTGATTGTGGACTTGCTGCATTTTGGCTAGGTCACAGTGTATAAATTAGTTTTTATTTACGATGAGCTGTTGACTGCATGCGCTTTGTTCAATTGTCTTAGTATTCCGGGCTGTATTATTCGTGCCGTGCTGTGGTGTTAGCAAGGCTGACTCTATTAATCAGGTTTGTATACTATCGCGAGTTATTTAATGTAAAGGGAGCTGTTGTTTGTAAGCGCTCTATTTGTTTACATAGTATACATGCCGTGCGGAGTTGGTCCATCCTTTGACGTGTCAGCATTGTCCTGTTGACCTGTCCTGTTCCTGGGAATAATTGTGGGACAGGACATTAACTCGTGTGGGTATTCGCCACCCCCGTATTGTTTCAACCGGAGGAGGTTTGCGTGGTTGTATGGTACATTTGTGGTCATGTGCATGAGTTTAGTTAAAGTGTGTGTGTGTGTGTGTGTGTGTGTGTGTGTGTGTGTGTGTGTGTGTGTGTGTGTGTGTGTGTGTGTGTAACTTATAGTGTTTGTATAGTGTGAGAAGGACACGTTGTTTAATGTGTGTGTGTGTGTGTGTGTGTGCGTGTGAATTAAATTGCGTATTGTGTGTGTGTGTGGTAAATGGATTATGGTTTAAGTGAGGAATGAGTGCTAGTTTGTTTACTTTATCTTGTATTTTGTTATAAATTACGATATGAATTGTTGTTTTTTATTTTTTATTTATTTAATATTGGTTTCACAAGTTAGTGTTTATTTGGTTATTTTGTGGAGCGTGGTGTTCTATTCAACTGTTAGATCGGTTGGGGAGGAGTGTAACTTTCCTAAATATTTCTTTTTTTTTTTTATTGTTTACTGAGTGGTTTGATGTGTTACTTTTTGTTTCTTTGAAACACGTGTGGTTAAGTGAGCCCAAAGAAACTTGCATTTACAGTAAAGTGTGTGTGGTGAAGTTGAAATTTGTTTTTCTTTATTTCTCCCTGTTACACTGTAAAAAACAACCTATAGAATTTACCCAATAAAATTGTTGTAACAATTTGCACTCACTTTGTTTGAGTAAATTATATCCTATATATTTGAGTAAAGAGTACCTAAATTTAATTACTATGATAAACTAAAAAAAAATAGGTAAGGTCTACCTAATTTTTTTCATAACTAATTACTCATAAAAAATGAGTAACATTAACCCTATTGGTATTAAGCAACAGATCTATTAAATTATTATTAATAATGATTAGCCATTAAGAAATATTACGTATTACTTATTCAGAGAGGATTTAATAAGAAAATAGTCATACACAAGATTGCATAAATTGCTTGCTTTATTGACCAAATAACATTCTGTAAACATTTAAAACTAATTAATGGAAGTACAAAATAACCCCAATACATTTCAAGTGAAATACAACATATCATAGTTTTACATAAAGCTTCTTGAACATATTATTTCATAAAAAAATAAACCAAAGTCTTCATGAGATTGTAAAAAACCATTAAAAGCAAGATTCCTAAATACTGTTCTTCACGTTATCATTAGAAAATTAAAGAAGACAATAATATGAGAGGAAAAACTGATCTCATTTACCTCTAGCATGCTATATCAATACAAACAAACATTTCAATTTCATTTAAAACTTATTAAGTGCAAAAATACAACTTCATATTATGCTATAACTCACAGTACACATGCATAAAACATTGAACACTAACAAGAACGTACTTACATTCAATTTTAAGTGATTTAACTTCACATACAAGTCACATATATAACATATGAACTCCGAAGTACTTTTTTGAACAGACATTAAATTAAAAAGCCCATGGAAAGGCAACGTTAATTATAATTCCGTAAATGATAATAATAATAATAAAATGGCTTCATAAATGGATCCCTTCTAAAACAAAACTCAATATATTAACAGATAAATGCAAGAAAACTTTAACAGTAATTATCTAGCATCGACAGCTTCACCGTTGTTTGTCTGCTCGACGCCCTCCCGTCTGTATCGTACATCAACCGTCCGCTGCTCTCTCTCGTCACGTGGCTTGCTCAAGTTCAACCACTCATATTGAGCAGCTGGTGTTCACGAGATTCAGACATGTAAATAATAATAATGGAAGTTAATATTTTAATCACAAATATGGATTTTTATTCGTACTCACAGGTGCAAGAACTGGGCAATGTTTCATTCAAAGCTAACCTGACTGACATAGCCTACCTTTCAATCTGTCGACAACAGAGACAGAGAAGCACGCAAATGACTAAACTTCTGGTAGATTTTACCGTTAAACAACTTAACATTTCCATTCATGATCATATCAACGAGTTAAATAAAAACTTACCTGTCAACAAACTGCAGTTCTCCCGCCGATATGATATGAAAAATTATGACTCGAGTCCCGCCTGGATGTTGATTCATGCGCACTTTGCGGTGCTAAGGCCAATATTTTGGGGTATATGATACTTATTTTTTTAGTATTGCAGTTATTACTGTTAAAAAATGGATAGTGAAGGTAGAATATACCCATTATTTTTTATTTTACTTGCTAGCTTATATATGTAATTCAATTATAACTAATTTTCATGGGTTAAATTTAACACCCTCAAGAGTAATTTTTTACAGTGTATCCGATCTGAACTTTTGATGTCTGGTACCTAATCTAGTGTTTTTAAATGAAGCTAGCTTCACTAGTCTTGTATTAACGATATTACATTAAATTGAGGTATTACTCTTTATAAATAAAGTATTGTTATTTTTTGGTATTCATGTCTTCTCTTAATCTTTGTGGGAACTAACCTGTGTGCCATTATTTATATTTCCCTGGGTGAAATTCCCAGGGTGGCGTAGTCGGTGTTACAAAGACTTAGGTGTTTATTCCAAATACTACCTTGTTAAGGGTAAATTGTGTTTAGAATAACACCTTTGGGTGCCACATATATACACACTTGGGCTTAAGGAGACATTAATGAAGCCAAACCAGAAGATGAGATAAAAATGTCTCACAAGTTTCTTTTAAAAAGGCAGATATGAGCTCGCACCCGGTGCGTTCTCTGTCACCGTTGGTGAGCGAGCTTTAACCCTCTGGGGTCTAAGGGGTTTTTAGGGCCCTGGGGAAGTTTTGACATGCACTGACATTTGTGCTTTTTTCAGTTGCTTAAAAACATATTAATGGCAAAAGTGTCATAACACTGTGTTCAGCACAAACTGGGCTACAATATCATATAATCAACATGTATGTACATGTTTGTATTTTTAAGAGAAAAATGTTTATGCATGGTTTTTGAAAAAGCAAAATTTTTAAGTCACTGATATAAGTCCACAAAACTCATTCTAAACATGTTTTCCCAAGACTTTTCAAAACAGGATCTAGTAGTCTAGAGGTTTTTCTTCAAAATAATGTGAAAATCATATGGCCTACTCATTCACATAAAGCAAGATATTGATTTACAATTTCTAAGACACTTTTGCTTAGGAAAGGCTGTATGCGTGGAGGCGGGAAAGCTCCTGAATAATCAGTGATTGACAGCTCAGAGAGAGACAAAAGAGTTGAATAATGAGCCACATAATGAGCCTTGTGGATGTTCAACAGGAATGTAACTTTCTCTGTAGTAAAACCATGATAAGGTTATATATTTTTCTGTTAATTATATATATATTATAATTATATATATATATATATATATATATATATATATATATTATTAATATATATATTAATAATATATATATATTAATATTTTATAATTAAATTATATATAATTATAATTATTAAATATAATAATAATATTAATTATATATATATATATATATATATATATATATATATATATATATATATATATATATATATATATATATATTATTTTCATATATATATTTCTGTTAAAATATTTTCTATTAATTTCACAAGTATAAGTTACCTTTTAAAAACCATAGTAGCCTAATCATGGTAAAGGTACTGTTTGGCCATCGTAAAGTGAACACAGGGTTTGTGTTTGGTTGGCCCGCTAGAGGTTTACTTTTGTGCAGTAAAAAGCTCAGAAGAACAACTGCCTATCGTTGTCTGGACTCTTATTTGTGTTTTTGTAATCATTATAGTAGAAACACAACAAGGGACAAGCGTGATAAACTTATCAATGTTTGTTTATAGCCGCCGCCATTACCTCACGTGTTGATCATGAAAGCAGTGAATATGTGCACATGCGAGTGATCCTGTGTTTAATAAAGTTGCTGTGCGGAGATATGTGCTTAGACGCAACTAAATAAGGATTGTACTGTTTGCAATCGCGTATTTTATAAGAATACCAAAAAGCGCGTCGACTTTCCTGACTCGCGTGTTTGTGTATGTGCGTTCCCATCGCGACAACTGTTTGACGGAAGACAAAGAAAACACTCGCGTCTGGAGATACTGACACACATACGCAAGTAAATAAGGATTTAGATGTCATGTTTGGTGCAATCGAATGGAACAACAAGAAATGGAGAGACTGGATTGTGGATTGCGTATCCATTGACTGCAGGAGGCACGAGTCATGCATATGGATGTTTCTGCACGTTCACTTCAATGGCGCGGGGGTGTGGCGATCTGATCTCATTACAGATAATGAGGTAACTGGAGAAATACGGTACTTCTCCTCCTTCTCATACAGTTTACACCGAATGACAATATCTGTTTTCAATCTCACTTACATCATTTAAAAGGAGACATTCCAAGCATTATGTAGACATTTATCTTTTGTTTCTACGACAAGTATTCGTTAAGTTACAGTTTATTTTTCTGACGGGTTTTCATAAGGACTTCACTGAGGGAGAGAGAACAAAACGTGCATCATGTTTATTTTCTTAATTTTGCGAAAAGCACAACATTCTGTTTTTATTGGGAGTGGACAGAAAAAAACTAGACACTTTAACGTTTTAAATGATGTATAAATCATATCTGTATGTCAAAAATCAGCAGAGTAATTTAAGTCTCTTTGCAGAGTGATTGAAAAATAAAGAGTTTGCGGCGCCGCCGTCGACCCCAGAGTGTTAATGGCGTGAACATAGAGAGCGGGCCGTGAAAAGACTCACGGATCTCGTAAAGCGATTAAACTTGTATTAAAATTGGTTTTAGTCTAAAGAAACAGATCCGCTGAACACCCCACTGTGAAGGAATGCAGGGGCATTGGGTAAGATAGGAGGGTGAGCGAGGGAATGCTCTGGTCGTAAATATGACAGTCCAGAAACTGGACAACCAAAACAGCAAACTTTTTGGATTGACACATCAATAAATATGACAAACATTCACGTGATAATAAACACACGCAAAGGAAAACCAACGCTTTGATTGACATGTCGTAAAAACACGCTCAGCCCAGACCGCTGTCTAAAAAAAAATGACACTCAAAACTGGACAGCTTGTACAGCTTTTGATTGTTGGATAGGGCACTACCTGTCAAAATACAATTGACAGAGGGTCATAAATCACTTTTTGACAGAAGCAGTCCCGCAACAAGTACTGAGATTCTCTGGCCTGACCCAGCACAAAGATGGGATGTTGAGGAGGAATACTTTAAACAAAATGGTTTACAGTTGTGCTGTGTAGCACATGAATGAATAAAAATGTGCTAATGCATACATTGATTGTGTCTTTTTTGGTCATATGAAAAGGTTTTTGAGCGGGAGAACCACAAACAACTTACCAGTTTTGGATATATTGTTTTGAATTTATTGCACCAGTGTTGTAGTGTGTGTGTTTTTGAAAGCTGGGGTGTGATGTCTGAGGGAAAAGTTTGGTTTTTCAGTAAGAGTGAATAGTTTTAAGTGTAAAGCTTCATTTTGTCATGAAAATAGGATGTTTGGGGAATTGATTGAGATGTTCTGTATGTGTTTAATGTTTTGAGAAAATGGGCATAGTTTCAAGAAATGTGTTTATGCAACCGAGAAAAACTGTAATTTTGAGATATAGCGTGTCAAAGTATTTATGATAAAAAATGACAAATGACATATCATTTGTGATTGTTACTGTAAATGATAAAAACTAAACTTTATATACAATTCCTTAAACGATTTTATAGACACTACGCTATATTATTTTGAACAGAAATACTTGCTTGTTTACTTTGACTTTGATCATCTCTGTATTCACTTTAGGTACAGAAAGACCTGATGATTCCTATATCATTTGTTTCAGGAATCTCTTTTCTATCATTTGAATGTGAACACTGACCATAATATTAAATAGGAGGCAATCGTGTCAAATATAGGTTTGACAAGATTTTCATCCTGTTTTAAATACATTTTAAAAAGTTAAACTGTTAAAAATAATAATTTTATGTTTCGTTTGATGAACTCCTGAATATAATTGACATATGACAAGCAGAGCAAATAGCTGCCAAATTGCATGCGCCAGCACCATGGCTAGCATGCAACAGCGCATACAACGAAAAGCTATCAAAAATGTACAAACTAAGAAACAAAGAGACAACTGCTTCACAATGATTTATTAACCTGGAAATCTTTTACCATATGGACGTGTAGCCCTGTCATGGGGGTTGTTGGATTTATTCATGCACTTAAAAAAATATTTATTGAAAGCTATTTTTTCATATATTATTTGCATAGTATTATCATAATGATAATAGGCTGTACAGTATAGTAATATATTAGGAGAAAGTTGTTACATGTGAAATCAGATAATGTGCACCCTTATATAGCCAAAATTTATTTAATGATCTTCATTTCATAACACATCTGCGACAATTTGACTGTAATCAGGCTTTTCCTATGGAAGCATCGAATCTTTGACTATTCATGGTCACCCCCAGTTTTTTTGTTTGTTGTTGTTGTTGTAGTCAGGGGCGGCGTTTGCGTGCCATACCCTAGCATTCAGACAAAACACAATCAGCAGGCTATAATGATGCTCATTCAAGATAATTTTAAATATTTTCAGTAGAACATATCTGAACGTTGGTACATCACTAATAGGGATAATTTACTCGTGTGTTCGACTTCATACTAGAACACAGGAACCAAGGTATGTTGATGACATCAAAGTGCCGCGAGAGCGGTTTAAAAGCAAAATCTTCTAATGATTTCTCGACTCACCCTCGCGGTACTTTGATGTCATCAGTCTGTCGGTCTTGCAGCCCAGCTTGAAGTCCGCTGCAGGAGGTCATCATGCTGCTGTTATAATCTTTATTTTCGCAAGTAAAATCCTTTTTTTGACTCGGTTCTCCCCCACACTTGTGCTATGCATATTGTATACATTTTTCCAGAAGTAATATGATTTATTTTGTTTTTGTGAATAAATAAACATGTTCTCTTTCACTGGGAAATTGTAGCGCAGTTGAAGTGAATTGTATTAATTATTTTCGCGCATTTTTGAATATGGCCACTTGTGGAATAAAACTGCACGACGACAAAAGGTAAGACTTGTTTATGCATTTAGCCCGTTTTACTAAGAGTTTTATTGAGTCCTTATTGAGTTTTTATAAGTGTTTATTGGCGGTTGTCATGACAAGATTTGTGAAGGGATGTTACAGTATGTTTTGATATGATCTTGTATAAGTTTATCTGTTGCTGGAGTTGCACTAAGTTGAATTACAAAATTTGAAAAGCATTTTAAACAACCATTATTTCTATTTTTGTTTTTCATTTGTATTGCTTACGTATTGTTGTCAGTAAGTGTACATCCGTGCAATCGTAGTATGATTTTGTACAGGTTGGTGTGTACACACATACAGTATAATGTGGTTTCATAGATTCGTTATTTGAGAATGACCTTCTTGTAAGAAGAATTTTTTGCCATACCCTAGGTTTTCGTGAAACGCAGCCACTGGTTGTAGAAGTAAGATTGTTCAGAGCTCTGTATTTTGCTCATTTTGCTTTGGTTTTTGTGATTGTATTACTGAGATGTTTGTTCATAACGCGTTAAAACTTAAGGAAAGTACCAAAGCTATATGTATTTTTGAGCTAGGGGAATTATCTGCATTCAAGTGATCGCTCCATCTTGGTATTTCAGACGCCCCCTCATCATCGTTCGGATTCGGGCTCTGATTTCAAGCCAATAATGAGACAATTAAAATAAATAAAAACAATGTTTGTGGTAAAATCAAAGTTTGTGGTCTATCAATGACGTGAAGCATTATGGTAAATGGACTGCATTTATATAACACTTTTAACAGACCTACGTATGGCCATCCAAAGCGCTTTACAAATTGCCTCATTCACCCATTCTCTCACTCATTTATACACTGAAGGCGGTGTCAGCCATGCAAGGCGTCATCCAGCTTGTTGGGAGCAGCTCAGAGTCCTGCAACGCAGGTGCGGGTCTTCAAAAATGGGCCCGTGCAGGACTCTGGAGCGGCTGGAGTTAGGTGTCTTGCTCAAAGACTCCTCGACACTTGGTCATGTGGAGCCGGGGATTGAACCACCAACCTTCCGGTTTGTAGACAACCTACATGAAACACTGAGTCATGCTGCTCCGATTTAGTTTAGATCAAAACAGTTTATGTAAAAAAAAAAAAAAACTTACCATGAACTTTAAACGAATGTGATGAGCTTTCTTTAGTCTTCACCGACCTGCCCTCCAGCTCAGCTTGACAAACATATGTGTATGTCCCACTTTGGTTGGGTTTAACAGAGATTGACGGAGTGTTTCCATTTATCTGTGTGTCAGGACCACTAGAGGCAATGTTTCCATCCTTGAACCACGTATACATCCATTTTTCTGATGTATCTTGAATCTCACACTTCAAAGTCACTGTTTCACCAATGAAAGCATCTGTCCAGTTTGACACGACTTTAACACTGGGGGGGTCTGAAGTGAGAAAAAGAAAAACAATCAAACTCATGATAAATAAATGAACTCTGATGATTATTTAGACAAATATCTGTAATCAGAAAGCAACTTTTTTCACTTAACCTTTGAAAGTTACTGTGCGTTCATCACTTTGGCCAGAGGTGAAATTATTTTTTTTTGTTTGACAGCAGTATTTTCCACTGTCTGATGTGACAGAAAAACTGTTTGCGCTGGTGTCAGTGTTAATCTGCTCTGAATCTCTAAAGAAGAGATATTCCCAGCCTAACGACTGCTTCTCGGATTTACAATTAAATGTTAGATTTTCTCCTGTGTAAATCACTGGGACATCTGGGGTCTGGGTTAAAAGCGGTTTGGTTGAGGGATCTAAAGAGAGAAATGAAAGGCAATATTTATTTACTAGTATTTGATCATCTGTCACAATATGAACGAGGAAGAAAATTACCAAGACATAATAGAAAATTATATTTTCTATTAAAGAAAATATATCGCTTGGCATTGAATGAGCTTTACAACTCAAACAGCAACATTGCACACCAACTAAAATTAAAAAAATGGGATCAGGAAAAACGGGACCTTTAAAATTGTCCTGTGGTCAATAATTTTGGCTGTTTCCTGTAAAAAAAAACTTTATGCTTCAAAATAGCTTGAAATAACTCTACACCCATTTCATGTACACAGAACCATGACGATTGCAAATTTGTCCCCACCTCCATTCAGTCTCCACAGTTTAACCCACCAGACCCACTCACTCAACTGTAGTAAAATTTACATAATGGCAAGTGAAAAGTTGGAAATACATTACAAACTTAAATATTTTGTATGTGCACTGAATATCTGTGAAATATGTTTAAAACAATGAATTTAATAATGTTTTATTTTCTTTATTAGTGTACGTAAACAGGGCCGGAGTGGGGCCACTTTTCAGCCCGGGAGTTTCAGGCCCAAGACCGGCCCACTTTTCCATAGTGTTATTCCAAATTAGCAATTTTTTCAAATTGGATCAATTAAGCAACAGTTCAGCTCTTACTATAGTTTTTATTAATATCATGGTTCAACAAATAAGGTAAAAGTTAAATAATATTTCACTTAAGATAAGAAGTTAACAAAAATATTCCTCTACACTCTAAAAAAGGCTGGGTTATTTTTTTTACCCATAATGGGTAAATATTGGACAGGACACATGCTGGGTTAAAAATAACCCAATGTTGGGTTGTTGTTATGCAACCATGGATTATAATAACCCAACAGTTGAGTTAAAACAACCCAGCACTGGGTCAATTTTAACCCAGCAGCGTGTTCTGTCCAATATATAAAATATATAAATAACCCAGCCCTTTTTAGAGTGTATTCCACAAGGAAAGGTTGATAAATTATTAGCATTGCTAATGCTATGAGGCGGATGATTAATGCAAATAGAAATATAAAAATCCTAATTAAAAAAGAAAACAATTTGACAAAAATACTAAATACAATATTGGGTAAATGGCATTAGAGCTGAAGATCTTTGCCCGAACCCGACGGGACCCGTCGGGATCCGACGGGCTCGGGCGGGTTCGGGCTTCATTTCTAACATTTTACACGGGCTCGGGGCGGGCTCGGGCTTCCGCTCCGGCTTTTTGAGGTAAATGAGCGGTCAAGTTCAAATCAGTAGCGCAGGATCGCGCTGAATTCATTTACAGTGGATTTAATGATTTTCCTCATCAAAAACATGTAGCCTAATCTTGGTGAGTAGGTTTTTCAATGTATAACTAAATATGAATCGAGTCTTACATAATTTAGACAGAGGATATAGACTAATGTTGGCAGTAATGGAGAGAAGTGCCGACGCAAATCCCGCGGAGCCTGCCTCTTAATTTCGTTATTGCCAAATACCCATCTTAATTCAGAATGTATTATCTTAATTTAATTCGTTAAGAAATAATAATTTTATTGGCATATTTATAGTGTATTGCATAAGCCTATTTAGAATGAGATGTTACAATGTTACAGATTACTTATTTTATTTCTTTGTTTCAACTTCCAAGTGGCGTGTAGATTATTAGTCATGAATAAATAATGTTAAAACCTGTGTAAATTTCTCATTCTTGACAAAAGCTGTGTGTGTGCGCACATTTAAATAATGTCGGGCTGTAAACGGGTTCGGGCTTTTAAAAAGCTGTCAATCTAAATGTACGTTCGGGTTCGGGCTGCATTCTGTCGGGCTCCGGACATTTCGGGCCTAACTTTTAAGGCCCGATTACAGCTCTAAATGGCATAACAAGTGATTTATAAGCTGTTTTAGGCTGGTCATTTTTGACTGGGAAAACAAAAGGTGTTATAGGGTTCTGAACACAACCTTGAGGGTTAAATAACTTTAATTCATATTGTTTATTCATGGCCTCCTCATTTTCAGCGGGGGACTGCTCAGAAGCTGCTTGCATAATATTTGCAAAGTCTATGAATCGCCATGTATACACAAAAGGGTAATATTTTAACAAAATAAATGTTTGGCTTGTAAATAGTTTGAAAACGGTATTAGCCGAATAATTACGTTACTAATGCTAATCATTACTAGGCTTATTTCTCTTTAAGTTACCTGTTGCCACTTTTGTTTGTCCTCTTGAAAATAAATCTGTAGGTTTGGCACATTTGGCAGCATCCTCCTCCAATGTATTTTTTCTTCAACCTGTTTTTCTTCAACCTCCTCCTCTCAGACGCGTATTGTTACGGTAGGGCCGGCCCAGCCTACCGGAGAAAAGTTTTCTTGGACGTGCTATGGACCAAAACAACTCTATGGGAGGGGAAAACTCCCTCACATGGTACAACCCATGCAGAGGCTGCGCGCTGCAGTGTCAATGCGAAATGTGTGAAGTGTCATTTAAGAGAAGATAGACTCACTAACGTGACAAATGTAAAAAAAAAAAAAAAACTCGACCGGCCCAAAAGTGAAGCGGCCCACCGGGAATTCTCCCGGTTCTCCCGATTACCCACCCCGGGCCTGTACGTAAATCTGGGTTACAATTCACAGCAAAATTTCTGTGACAGTTTTACACCCGCACGTGTCCTCATCTAGTCTAACGTGGGGATATCACACTACAGCGAGCATCGCATTGAAAAACATCCTGTGCTTGTTGCGTTATGATGTGTTCGTGTGCTCACTTTGATTAAGATCAGCAGTGCTTTTTTTAAACAGTGTGTGAGTATTATTGTGTAGTAGTAACCCAGTACTCTTTTTTTAGTCATGTAACTTTTGTTCATCTGCTAATGATTTGACTTTGGTCCATACACAGAGCTGTACTGTGGATAAAATATCTGCAAATATTTATGTGAAAAAATATTAATGTTCTTCTAACATGAAATCTGAACATGTGTTATAGGACGTTATATGGATTAATCAAATGATCAATGTTTTCCTCTGTATCCCTGTTAATGTTTTGTATTCACTGCCATTCCTGTACTGTAGTGCACATTAACAAGGATTAAATGTTTTAACTCATTCCCCGCCAGCATTTTTTGTGATTTTCACAAAAGTTTCACAAAATGCTTTCCAGGAAAGTTTTCTTCTATAAATATATAAACATACAAATATATCAAATGAAAGATCAGACCCTCTGCTTTCAAACAAACAAAACAAAACAGGAAAAAACATTTAATCCTATCTGCATTTGTCCTCTTTTTTAACCTCTTAAGTATGGGTAGGTTTCTTCGAAAATACTAATTTTTTAGCAAAAAGCTGAAATAATTGCATTTTGTAAAGGAATTTTGTTATATCTCAGATTCAGAATGATTATCAAAACATACACGAGGTTTAAAATTAACTAAATTAGTTTTTGCTTCAGTTTTTAATTAATTAGGTAAAAACGCCATCTAGTGGATAATAGTGGAATTAATTGACGAGATAACTCATCAATGGCGGGGAAAGAGTTAATAATTTAATATTTATAAGTAAGAAACTACTAGTGTTTTTAATGACTGTGTATTACAGTTTTTCTTGATTGAACACTATAACCAGGCTTTTGAACTAAAATTTCAAAACCATAACGCCATTTTTTTAAGAAGCACAATCATTTTGCTGAACTATAAACACTTCTCCTCTGCTTTAACACATGGGTCAGATTTGGTGAACTGTTACTGCAAAACTCTACCCACAATTCTTTATATTTCTCAGTGCTTACACCATGTGGTCATTTGGAAACTCATCAGGGGTGAAAAAGGTGACAAAGACACAAGCGTTCATATATATATTAACACGAGTGACAGACAGGAGCAAAATTAGGTAACTTCCCCTTTAAGACCGAAGTCCAGATCTAATATACTGTTACACATGCGTTTTCTCTTTTAGCTGTTTACTTTCTCTTAAGCCCTAAATTGTCGTGTTTATGAGGACACTTGCAAAAGCCTGGAATTCTCACGCATGTGTGTATTTAAGGCTAATCATAGAGGCTAATACAGCGGCAAAAATACTCACAAGCACAATGAGAAGCGGATGCGCTGCTTGCACGATGCTCTCAAACAGAAACAGGTATATAGCGCTGTTGTTGTTTGTGTTTCAACGGCTTAAAATCACTTAATTTAAAACTGTGGTGTGTGTACAAATGTTACGCTTTTATGACCACGCGCACAGCAACGTGACGTGGGTGCTTAACCTCGAATGAGAAAATACTACGAGTTAAGTCTGTGCCCTCAATCTGCAGACTGCTAAAACTTCGAAAGCAAATGAGGTGACTGTAAATTGTAAAACATAACCCACCAAAACATTGTTACTACAATAGCTGGACATGATTTTCATAATTTCATTTACTGCTACCCTGTCGCAGACCCCCCTCAGCCCTCATTTTCAAAAACTCATCGGATCTAGACAAATCACAAGAATGACCTATTGTGGATCAAAAACGGCGAATTTCGCCGAAAGGTGACAAGTTTGCACCTCTGACTAGCATTCAATACTGCTCACTCAAGTCAGCACAGCTTGAGCTCAATTAGCAAACAATTACCAAGGTGGAAACAATAAGAGTCAAAATTGAACACACATCAATCAGATCCTTCAATAGATAAATAAAAGGACCTGAATCAGTTCACTGAGCTTTGGAACAATGGATCCACAAATAAATGAAGGAAGAGCATGAGGAAGAGGGAGAGGACGTGGTGAAGGAGGAGGAAGAAGAAGGGCAAGGAGACAAGTAATCTCCAATCAAATTCGAGCCACTCTAGCTGACCATGTCCTTGTGCATGGTATGAGTATGAGGGAGGCTGGGCAATGAGTGCAGCCAAATTTGAGTCGCTTCACCATTGCCTCCATCATCAGAACCTTCGAGAGGAAAACAGGTTGGGCTACTTACAGTAAGACTGCTCTTCACAGTAACTCTAGAGTGCATACACTGTTGGGTTGTGTTACTGTAATAAAGAAATGCATCAAATTGTCTTGCATACAGATAGTTTTAGTATGTTTCATTTATTTTCCTGTAAACAGGAAGAGTGACACTTACAGTAAAAAGTGCTTCTATTTTTGTAGGACACAAAGACGACCACCTGGTGGAGGCAGGCTAAGGCTTTTGTTAGAGGAGCAAGAGATTGAGCTCGTTAACATGGTCATTGCCAATAATTTAATCCGCCTGCGAGAGATCCAAAGGAGAGTGATTGAGGATAATCATCATTTTCGAAAGATAAATGCAATCATCCTCTCCACAATTGATCATTTTGGATGAAACAGGTGTACCGAGTCCCTTTCGAACTAAACTCTGACAGAGTGAAAGATCAACGAGTGGAATATGTTCAGGTATGAGTTGTGATATCATATGAAGTTTTGTGTACCAACATAGTATTGCAGATTAAGCCGTCATTTGTGCTCTCTTGAACTGTGTTTCAGGGAAGTGATTTACTCTGTTTCATGTGTTTTGCAGAGAATCTTTGAGATTGAAGGCCGGCCTGTTCCCCATGAAGTTATCTTTGTGGATGAGGCTGGTTTCAACCTGACCAACAGAAGGAGAAGGGGGAGGAACATAATTGGTCATCGGGCTATAGTGAATGTCCCTGGTCAGCTCGGCGGGAATGTCACTATGTGTGCAGCCATCAGCCAACGAGGGGTACTCCACCATCATGCCATTTTAGAACCCTATAACACTATGCTCCTCCTTACTTTCCTTGATGGTCTAAGAGAGCATATGTTCCAGCTCAACCTCAGGGAACCAGCACACAGCCTGAGCAGTCTTGTTACATTGTTGTCTGGGATAATGTCAGCTTCCATCGCGCTGCTCTGGTTCGTGACTGGTTTACCAATAACCCAAGGTTTACCAACATATTTCTGCCTGCATACTCTCCCTTTCTCAACCCAATAAAGGAGTTTTTTTGGCATGGCAGTGGAAAGTGTATGACCGAGAACCTTATATCCATGGTGCTTACCTCCTCCAGGCCATGGAAGAAGCCTGCCTAGATATATCAGTAGATGCATACCAGGCATGGATCAGGCATGCAAGAGCATTTTACCCTCGCTGTCTGGCCAGGGCCAATATAGCCTGTGATGTAGATAAGATTCTCTGGCCTGACCCAGAACAAAGAAGGGATGCTGAGGTGGAATAATTTTTGTTGTTTAGCACAGGAATAAATAAAAATGTGCCAATGTATACATTGATTCTGTCTTTTTTGTTCATGTGAAATATGATGGGAAGAACGTCTCGGTTACGTATGTAACCCTTGTTCCCTGAAGGAAGGGAACGGAGACGTCACGTCGTGACCGACGAATTGGGAACTCGCTTAGAGAGACCAATCTGCTTCGTACTCTACTAAAACGCCAATGAACTTGGCATTGAGATATTTGCATAATGCTGGCGCCGCCCCGCCAGGTGCGTATATAAGCCACAGGTGCAAATATGGAAATTAGCTTCATTTCGCTGAGAAAGCCGGAAAGTGTGACCGGCCGATAAACAGCAGGGAGCAGCCCTGTGGCGACGGGACGTGACGTCTCCGTTCCCTTCCTTCAGGGAACGAGGGTTACATACGTAACCGAGACGTTCCCTTTCAGTCGGTCACTACGACGTCACGTCGTGACCGACGAATTGGGAATCCCTACCAAAACGCCACTGAGGGCTGACCTCTTCCAGTGACTGCGTAAAGCCCTCCGGTTCCACTTAAGGATAAGGAGAATTAGGTTTTAAGGCAGAAGGCCGGGCACTAGATGTTCCTTTAACCCCACAGTAGTGCCAGCGACTGGAAAGCGCCCTATCTGAGCGGTATAGGAACGCTGCGGAAGCCACCGCCCCGTTAAGGGCTATTGGTGGGCGAAAGTCAACCGTAGTTGAGGTATAATGACAGCCGTGGCTGTGTAAGCAAAGCAGTGCTCTGCTGAGGGAAACGTGGGCTAGTAGGATTAACCCCACGGAAAATACTCACAAAGGAACCCGGTGGGACGCAATGTGGATGCCCGAGCCAAACACAGGTTCGCGAGGATGCAGCTAGTGAGAGGCTGGCAGCGGATGCTCCGCAACATCAGGCTGCCAAGGCAGCGGAGGAAGGCAAAACAAAATATTACGCGTTTTTGCCTCGATGGCCTTCCATACTGAGCTCAGTTTGGAGCAGCAGTCGGAGGCTGCAAGCCGACCTGCGAGCCTGTTCTCTGTGCTTCCCCTAACGAGGAAAGGGCACGAGAGGAGACAGGCTCGACACGAACACTAAAATCTAATGAACGTATTAGGTGTCGCCCAACCAGCAGCTCTGCAGATGTCTGTTAGCGAGGAACCACGAGCGAATGCCCAAAATGAGGCAACACTTCTAGTAGAGTGAGCTCTCAAATTAAATGGACAAGGAATGCCCTGCAGATTATAAGCAAGGGCGATAGTATCAACTATCCAATGAGACATCCTCTGCTTAGTGACAGCTTTCCCTCTCTGCTGACCACCATAACAAACAAAGAGCTGATCTGAGGTCCTATGGCTTTGTGTGCGATCCACGTAGATGCGTAACGCTCGTACGGGGCAAAATAAAGCCATGGTTGGGTCTGCCCTCCTCCGGGGGGCAGCGCTTGCAAGCTCACCACCTTATCTCTGAAGGGAGTGGTGGGAACTTTGGGCACGTAGCCTGGTCTGGGTCTCAGTGAGACAGCAGGACCAAACTGAAGGCACGAATCGTCAACAGAGAATGCATGTAAATTCCTTACTCTCTTCACGGAGACCAATGCTAGCAGGGTCAGAGTTTTCATTGACAAAAACTTCAGACTCGCAGACTGCAAAGGATCGAACGGGGGACCTGTAGGGCTTCAGCACCATGGACAGGTCTCAGGAGTAATAGAGGAAAGGCGCGAGGGGTTTAGCCTGCGAGCGCCTCTTAAAATCTAATAACCAAATCATGCTGGCCGACTGATCTGCCGTTAATAAGCGAGTGATGAGCAGAAATAGCGGCGATATCAACTTTAATGGTGGAGGGTGACAGCCTACCATCTAACCTATGTTGAGGATATATAAAAGCACAATGTTAAGCATTCTCTGGGGTCCTCGCGTTGCGAAGAGCACCAGGTGACGAAAGGGGTTTCATTTAAGCGCGTAAGCCCGTCTTGTGGACGGTGCTCGTACCGCGTCGATGGTGTTAGATACCGCTTGCGATAAATCACCTAAACCTTGCGCGCACTCAACGACCATACATGGAGATCCCACAGGTCGGGGCGCGGGTGCCATAATGTGCCCCTTCCTAAAGAAAGAAAGTCCTTCCTAAGGGGAATTCGCCAGGGAGGGGCTGTCGCGAGGAGCGTTAAGTCTGAAAACCAATTCCTGGTCGTCCAGTACGGGGCGACTAACGAAAGGCTCTCCTCGTCCTGCCTGACTTTGCACAGAGTCTGTGCAATTAAGCTCACTGGAGTGAATGCGTATTTTCGCGTCCCCCGCGGCCAGCTGTGTGCCAACACATCCACGCCGAGGCTGCCCTCTGTTAGTGAATAAAAACCGGCGACAGTGGGTATCGTCCGGCGACGCAAACAGATATATCTGCGCACGACCAAACTTCTTCCAAATTAGCTGGACCGTCTGGGGGTGGAGTCGCCATTCACCGGGGCGCGCAGCTCGGGAAAGCGCGTCTGCCGCTGTATTGAGCGAACCCGGAATGTGAATGGCACGAAGGGACCTCAGATGCTTCTGACTCCAAAGGAGGAGATGACGAGCGAGATGCGACAGGTGACGAGAGCGCAAAAACCGCCTTAACGGTAAATAACGCAACAGTCGCAATGTTGTCGGTGTCGGCTAATACATCCTTCCCTCGCATCTCCATAGCGAAGCGTACAAGTCCCAGATATACAGCGCACCGCTCGCGGCAGTTGGGGTGCTATGCACACCCCTGAGACTGCAAGCCCGTCATACGTGGCTGCTCATCCCGTGCTGGGAGCATTGTATGTGCTACAGAATGCCAGGAGACCCGACTCAGGGGCATATCTTGCTATCAGAAATGCTGGGTCTGCCACGGGGTAAAATTGAAATGACACGCAGGTGTAATGGTTACACAGTGTATGCCGTTGCGCCACGCTCTCCTCGAGACTCGATCGTAAAACCAATGCTGAAGCGGTCTCATATGAAGCAGCTCGAGCAGTGTCACACAGCATGCTGTCATATGTCCAGGAGCTTCTGAAATTGTTTCAGAGGGACCGCGTACTTCCCTCGAATTAAACCGAGGCAAGTCAGAACTGGCTGGTTGTGCGCTCTTGTAAAACACGCCAATAAATCGATCGAGTCTATTTCCATACTGAGAAAAGGATCCTCTGCACGGGGCAAAGTTGCTCTTTTCCCAGCTGACCTGATAACTTAAACGAGCGAGATGCTGAAGCATTAAATCTCTGTGTTCGCGCACGTTCAAGAACGAGCCATTATAGTTGACGTAAATATAAGCAGAATGCGAACAACGCTCTCTCTCTCTCTGAGATTTTAATGCCATGACTAGCACTTTCATGGAGACACGGGGAGAGAGAGACAGCTCGAATGGTGTACTTATTAATATGCCCACCCCACGAACGCAGAGCGAAAAACGGTTTAGGCGAGGGGAGATGGACACAAAGTACACGTCTACAGGTCTAAGGCTGCAAACCGATTTGAATATTGAAATACGAGCCTCGGCGTATCATCCTAAAGGATCACACTTGTAGAGCCGGAGCGTAAATAAATCGGTCGTAACCCACCGCGTATTTTGGGTAATATGAGATAAAGGCTGGAAAAACCTTATCATCATTCTCGGTAAGAGGGACCGGCTCGAAATGTCCTTCGCCAGCAGGACATCGACTTTTGCACGCAGTACATGTGCATCGGACGCTTTCGCTAGTGAAACGAATGCCCGAGAATTTGGGGAGTGCCGGTAATTGTATTACGTAACCGAGGCGGATAGTGCGTAAAACCCAACGAGACGGGCTGGGAACTGAAGCGAAGCATCCCGGGACCGTACGAGGAGAATTAACGACACTACCGAAGTACCCGCGGTGGGGCAGCGAAGCGAGACAGGTGAGACTGCCGGTGCGTCTGCCGTGACAGCATAAACATCTACAGTATGTGTGTGTGTGTGACACTGACCTGAGCCCGCTGAGGGTGACGGTCGTCTGGTCTCCTCTGCGGAGAGCGCAGACTCCGATGAGGGTGCTGGTGGTCCGGTCTCCTCAGTGGAGAGCTCGGACTCCTCAGGACACCCGCTGGCGATAGAGGAGAGGTAGAGTGAGCAGGTGTACGCCCACGGCTCTCTCGATCCTCCGGAGACCTGGAGAGGAAAGAGGAATGCACTCTTATGTGTGGTTAGTGGGTACCGGCTGGACAGCCGGTGGACATATGCAAACCAAGGATTTTCCACCCGACCCTCTACCGGGGGAAGGAGCGAAACACTGTCTCCTGAAGAGTGATCCTCTGCCACTCCGGGTCACCCGTCTCTGGCCACTTAAACTCCCGATTTTCACGGGAAGCGGCTAAGCGGGCGGGGCGAGCTGCTGACGACGGGTTCCCCTGCGCTGCCGAGATGGGGTCCGAGGAGGAGAACAGAGGTGGCCGCCGCAGGACGCAGACGGCGAGAGGCAGACTGAGAAGCCGGCGTTGGTGGACCAAGGGCCGCTCTCATCCGCCGGGGCACGACCTAGGAGATCGCCTCAGTCTGCGCAGCGGAGCTGTACGACTCCCCGGGCTCGCCGAAGAGGCCGGTCTGTGAGACAGGAGCATTCATGAAGTTGTTCCGTCATATAAGCCAGACATAGCCAAAGGTGGCGATCTTGAACACTGTGGTGGACATCGCACGACTGAAGGTCGCGGCTTCCCTCGTATATCTCTAAAGCCTTCGCTTGGTGAACCTGCAGTACGTTAATGCGTGCAGGGCTGAAGCCGCGTCTCCGCATGCCTGATGGGCAGCGCCCGTAACCGGACGACTGTCTATACAAACACGGGAGGGAAGGGTTGGGTGGTCCCTCCCGGAACGCAGCTGCATCGCAACCCCCCGCTCCACTGAAGGGATCCCCCTTAGCGGCTCCGTTAGTGAGGGAGATGAGGGGTGAAAGCTGAACGGCCGAGACGGCCGCAAATCACGTCAGCTCTTCGTGCCGTCGGGAAAGGCAGGCACAGGAGGTGAGGACCGTAGAGGCCCAGGCAGCTCCGAAGTACCAATCATGTGGGCGGGACGGTTCGGGCGGAGAGGGATTAACCCCTCCAACTCTACCGTTTCCGCCGCTCGAGCGGGCGCGGCCGCCATCTCCGGGACGACTCCGCCTCGGAGGGAAAAAATGGGCACCCCTCTGATGCTGCAGAAGTGACGGGACCAGAAGGAGGTCCAATGGATTCGGCAGAAATCGCAGAACACGACTCTGCAGTCTCCACCGGAGCCTCAACCGGCTGAGGATGAGAAGGCCGGTAGGTGAAGGACGCATCCTCCGTCCTACTCAGCGTAGTGATGCGAAGAGAGTCCTGCGAGCGCTTGACAGCCGCACCATGACGGCGTTCAGCACTGCAAAGGCGCGGACGTCGTTCCCGTAGAAACGACAGTCGTCTCTGCAATCCAAGAGGGTTATGCTCTCACAGAGAGAACAAAAGCTCTCCACGAACGCAGCCTCGGAGTGCTCGATGCCCAAGCACGAAGACAGCGCTTGTGACCGTCACTGGAATCCCTGTACTTCTCGCATCCAAGATCGCACGGAGGAAAAGCTATCCTGAAAAGGACGCTGATCTCCGAATATACGAGAGAGTGGCTGTCTTTAAAAAGACACAGAGCTCTCACGTATCACTCTTTAGGGAAATCACTCTTTAGGTGCTCAGCTGATGATGCGCACAGGGAGAGGCAACGCACACACTAAACTCAAAACAAAAAATATGCAGAGCAGTGGAATACTGCGAGCGTCCGCTGTGTCAGTACTGCTTGTCAATCAACTTCAGCAACCGTTCCCAGAAGAGCAGAGAGTAGCTTCTCAGTAGCAGATAATGCCGGCTTTCGAAGCGAAAAAGCTAATTTCCATATTTGCACCTGTGGCTTATATACGCACCTGGCGGGGCGGCGCCAGCATTATGCAAATATCTCAATGCCAAGTTCATTGGCGTTTTAGTAGAGTACGAAGCAGATTGGTCTCTCTAAGCGAGTTCCCAATTCGTCGGTCACGACGTGACGTCGTAGTGACCGACTGAAAGGGAACCACAAGTATCTCACCAGTTTTGGATATATTGTTTTGATTGTATTGTACTAGTGTGTAATACTATGTTGTAGTGTGTGTGTTTTTGAAAGCTTGTGTGATGTCTGAGGGAAAAATTTTGACCTGAAAATAGGATGTTAGGTGAATTGGTTGAGGTGTTATGAATTTGTGTTTACTGTTTTGAGAATATGAAGCATAGTTTCAAGAAATGTGTTTAAGCAACTGTAATCTCTTACAGCTCCCATACTAAACAGTACTCATCATACTTATCAGTATGTCTTAATCTGTGTGCTAATAACTTTGTTTTTTTTTATGTTTACACGGGTGTTTCTGATGTGGAGAAAAATCCTGCACTGCTCGTTTTTCTCTTCATTTTGAGAATACAGCAAAAATGTCTAGAAAATTTACGTTTTCCTTTTAGGGAACCGCTTAGTGGAGACCAATCTACTTCGAGAAACTATAAAAAAAAATGGCACAGAAATTGGCATGCAGATATTTGCATCTGCCACCGCCCAGCCGTGAAGTTATTCAACAAGAGGCAGGTGCAATAATCAAATCAGCTTTTTCGCTTCGAAAGCTGGCAGCAATCTGCGCCTGAGAAGCTACCTTTTCTGCTCTTTTCACACAGGGTGTTGACGTTGGTTGGACAGACAGCACCACAGCGGAGACTCGCAGCTGAAGACAGTTCTACCTTGAGATTTTACTCTTTTTTTCTCTCTCTCTTTTTTTTGAGTTTGAGTGTGCCTCTCCCCTGTGTTTACAGACCTTACTTCATTGTACCCAAAAAAAGTGGCAGGTTGCGACCGATCCTGGACCTGCGTTCAGTGAATCAAAAACTTCACAGGTTGCCGTTCAAAATACTGATGCACAAAAGCATATTTCAATGCATTTGTCCAAACGATTGGTTCACAGCTGAAGGATGGATACTTTCATGTCTCGATTCTTCCCCGACAGGAGGGGCGGGCATATCAGTACAAAGTCTTACCGTTTGGGCTTTCTCTCTCTCCTCGCGTCTTCACGAAAGTTGTCGAGGGGGCATTAAAACCCCTGAGAGAGAGCGGTGTGCACATCCTAGCGTATCTCGACCATTGGCTTATAACAGCCCAGTCTCTTCAGATGCTTTGCGCTCACAAGGATCGTGTGCTCAAACACCTTGCCTGTCTCGGTCTTCAGGTTAACTGGAAGAAGAGCAAACTTTGCCCTACGCAGAGGATCTCTTCTCGGTATGGAACAGGACTTGGTTGATTTAACTGCACATCTAACAGAAGCGCGTGTAAGAGTCCATCCTGACTTGTCTGAATACATTCAAAGACACGAGCGCAGTCCCACTGAAACTATTTCAGAAGCTCCTGGGTCATATGGCAGCAGCTGCGGCTGTGACACTACTTGGTCTGCTCCATATGAGACCGCTTCAGTGGCTCAGTTGGCTTCACGACTGAGTCCCGGGGAGAGCGTGGCTCACGGGCGCGCATCACATGATGATCACACTGATGTGCTGTCTCATTTTCACTCCGTGGTCAGACCCCTCATTCCTCAGAGCAGGGGTATCACTAAGACGGGTCTCCAAGCATGACATTGTGTGCACAGTGTCAGAGGATCCAAGTAAATCCAAACAAGCAGGTACAAACAATGCAACCGGGCACGTGTAAACACAGAAACAGGCAGAGCATTATGTTAACAATCACCGACAATAGACTAGGCAAACACAAAATAAATTTGTTTATTTAAGGTCTTGACTTAATTTTTGAAAGTCTATATGAAATTAGTTATGTGTTGATTGATAATAATTATTATAGTTAACACATTTCTTTATTTCTAACCTTTGTGTCATGTTTATAGTCATTAAAATGTGTAATCATGTGAAAATATTAAATAATCTACCTGTTGTCCATTAAATATTATTTATTCAAATTGTAATTTTCTGGGCAGTGGCACAAGAAAGAAGTCACTGGCCGCCACTGCTACTGGGTTATTTAAGCTTTCAGTAATATGTAATTTTATTGTAACATTATCCATAATATTTTCTCTGTTCTCTCAAGACTAGGCCATGCTTTCGATCAGTGGTCATCACCAATCTTTTTATGCACAAGATCCCCAACCTCTGCCTTGATGAGAGAAAGATCTACCTATCAAAGGGCCCAGACAGAACCTCCAACTAAGATGCATGGATCCAATTTTCAAATGCCAAAAAAACTCATAGTATTTAAAGTTTTTAAAGTATTTAGAGAGGGGAAAACATTGATTGACAAAGTCCTTTACATTCTTAACAAACAGTCAACATTCAACTTAGTTTCTCATTATAATGAAAAGCTTTCTCAAAATTGAAACTTTAAAGGGACACTTCACTTATTTTGAAAATATGCTCATTTTCCAGCATTTTCCATTTTATTTGATTTTTACCATTTTGGAATCCATTCAGCTGATCTCCGGGTCTGGCAGAACCATTTTTTGCATAGCTTAGCCAAATCCATTGAATCTGATTAGACCATTAGCACAGTGTTTAAAAATGAACAAAGAGTTTAAATATTTTTCCTATTTAAAACTTGACTTTTCTGTAGGTACATCGTGTACTAAGACCGACGGAAACTTAAAGGTGATTTTCTAGGCAGATATGCCTACTATACTTTCATTCCGGCGTAATAATCAATGACTTTGCTGCCTTGACATGGCTGCAGCAGGCAGCACTGCCCGAAAATAGTCCCCTTTGTAACTTTTGATAGCTGGGGACTATTTTCTGTCACTGCGCAATATCATTGTGTTACGGCAGCAATGTCCTTGCACCAGAATGAGGACAGGGCTAAAACATAAAAAAAATCTGCTTTTAAAGATTTAGTTGTTGTCTTAATTTTAACATCAACCTATAAAATAAGATTATTTTATTTTATTGTAAAAAATACAGTAGTACATATTGGAGACTGTACAGTAGCACTGTAAAAAAATAACAGTAACCTTTTTCAGTATAACAGTATAATACTGTACTTCGGATCTGATAAATAGCCTTCTAATACTGTACTTCATTTTGCAGTAGGCTTAAAAATCTACCGTCATAAAATACATCAACTACTGTATAATTGTTGCCAGTAACTAACTGTTAATTTGACAATAAACGTTTTACAGTGTAAGAATTTCTTACCATCAGCCGCATTTTGAGATTTTACTGCTGCAATGACTGCCACTGTAAAGAAACATTCAGAAATGTCAAAATTCAAAATCGTACTTACAACACAGTAAAATAACATTCACCATTAAAATTTGATTTTTGTGTGTCTTACCTGTCAAAAGTAGTATTTTAAACATTTCCATTTGCAGCTGCAGTCAAAAGTAAAGCAAAGCTGTTCTCCGTCAGTGAAGGAATATGCTGCAAAACTAAAATGACTTCCTTCATTACCATTTAAAAACGTAACCTCACAGGAAATTTAACCTTTCTTTTTTTTAATAGGCTGTGTCTGAAATAGCATACTGTGACACTAGGTTCTGAATTAGATACAGTAGGTACTATATAATATGAATAGGGATAGTATGAATGAATTTGGACAAAATACATCTGTCATGTCATAACAAGTTAGTTGTTAACTGAAATTATGTTAAACTAGCGCAATTTAACCAAAAAGGACAGCTTCTTCATTCTTCATTCAATTACTCCTCTCCCGGGGGCTCACAAAGGGTCCACCGAATGAACACTTCGGGATCTTGCCGGAAGTAGTACGTCATACGGTGTCAGGATTTGCTGGTAAAGAACCCAAGCGCAGACAGAGATGGAAAAACACTGATGACTTTAATAAAACAAGGAAAACAAAAACCCACGAGGGAGTAAAACAACATTAACAGATAATACTAAAACACTAACAAGGCAAGACTAGACTAGTACTGGCAGCACCGACTGGGTTGGTTGTGCGGCTGTGGCAGTGCTGGGGGCTCAGGAGAATGTACTGGCAGGACCGACTGGGTTGGAAGTGCCGGCTGCGACTGCGCAGGTTCCAGCTGCACCAGCGGCGACTCCGGCTGTAAGGACTATGCAGACGGCTGAGGCAGAGGCGAGGGGCAGGTAAGGAGAGCACAGTGACGGGATAGGCAGGCTCAGTGGAGGATCCTTCGGATGCCGATTCCCAGGAGATCCTCCTCTCGCGCTTACCTCGCAGGTCGGCAGGCTGGTCAGAGCTCTCGGGAACGGGAGTGGAAGGCGCTGGGTTCCCTCGAGTTACCACTCAGATGACAAGACCCTCCGGGATGGGAGGCAAAGGGGCTGGGTCAGCGGCCTTGGCTGAGACCCTCCTCGGACTCACAATAGCCGTGGATGAGGAAACAACCTTCCCGGAATTGCCCCCGGGCCCGAATTATAGGGGATCAAACCATGTGGGGCCCGGTTCACAGGAAAGATGGAAACCGCGGACCTCACTCATGGAATTTCCCCTTCGGCGGCCCATCCCTGTCTGCTGGGTTGAGCACAGGACAGCAAACACAAAGGCATTAAATAGTGGAGCAAATCAAGAGGGGAACAGGTTACATAAATCAAACATGGGATAATTAACAAGGAAACAAGGGGCGGGGTCAGGAGACGAGACAGAAAGCACTTGGCTAGGAAAAACAAAGCCAGTGCTCTCACACAAAACATGGGGCTGCCATGATCCTGTCACTATGACTAGAAAACTGTGACCTGAAGACAGGATCATGACAATCCTGGTTCTGTACTGTATTTGCCTACTGTACTGTTTTTGAAATACTATGAATTCAGACATACTACTCGCCTCCTTCAGCTTTTTGCCTACTCATTCATCATGGAAGTAGGCGGTATTGGACTTTGTGCATAATTAAGTTTCAAATTGTGTAATTTACGGATGATCAATGAAGCTTGTAGGAGTCTGTATTTGTTATGAATTTCAATAGCTGGGTCCGATATCGCTGTGAATGAAGTTGTTCACTCAGGTTTTGGACACCACTACAAAATGGCCGACAAAACGGACACAAAATATCTTTTATGTGTTTAACCTCAAACTGCACCCCTGATTCGACACCCTAAACCTAACCGTAGCTGAAGTAGGCTATTGTATCGACAATTATAGTTATAACAAAATCTGGCCCTTTGTTGCAGATCAGGAAAGAAGCAAAACCCAATAGGTGTGTTCGACTTCATGCGGCACTGCGCAGACCGATTGGTGGCCAACTTGAAGCAGTGCATTCCGGTTAGTATTTTTGTCCTACTTCAGCTGGCGCTGCAGGCACGTTACTGTGTCATATGGTTTTAAAGTACCGCGAGAGCGTTTCGAGAGTAGCTGGCTAGCTCAGCCGGTGCAGCCTCTCCAGAGTGGCTGCACGGAGTTGTGATGACGACACAGCTTTTCGTGATTGTTCGCCTCACTGATGACAACGATCACGTGCGTTTCAAGATTAATCCAACCTTTAGTTCCACTAATAAACATTATAAATTCATGTTTTAAAACAGGAAAAACACGTTTATATGCATAAATATGTTATATTGTGTTGTGTAATAAAATAAAAATGAAAATAACAAACTCTATTTGTATTTTAATAATATAGGCTTGTTTCCCGTTATTTTCGGGTATACAGTATAAGCAGCAATTAAAATATTCGATATAAAATGTTTCTGGTTGCAACTTTTTATTAAAAGGTTTGTTTTTATCAAATTCAGCATCTAATTCACTTCATTCGCGATTAAAAACAAGGAAACACGGCGGACACGTCACTACGGCAAGCAGCAGGTGTCCGGCTTGACGGCTCCGTCTTCAGTTCCTCCCTTGACTGCAAGCGGCAAACCTCGCCGATCGGTCTGCGCAGCGCCGGATGATCTCGAACACACCTGATGGCATTTTGCATTACTGAGGTAAAACTCAGACCCTTGTTTGGCTTTAGTACACTTGAATTGTAGCATATGTTCTATGTTTAAGTTTAGTTTTTTTTCTATGAAATAATATGATGACTGTACATTCATCTTTACTGAACATGCATGTGTTCAGCAGACTGAAAAGTGTTTCGCTATATTTCGTTTCTTGTATTAACTGTATTAACACAATCTTTTTGGGAAGTTTTGAATGCATTTCCTAACTCACTAGTGGTAATAACACAATGAAAACAGGAAGTTTATAGAATGCTTTCAACACTTCTTTAAACTATGATGGCCTGGACCACATCTACAATGCTTAAAGCAGAAGCTGGTAGAATAGCAGAAAATAAAATAAACCATTTCTGTTTTTGTGTTGTGTGAATTTAATCAATTTAATATGAGATTTCAAACTGAATGAAAAGACCGATCTCTCTTTTCATGTATCCATGACATGTGCTGTATAATGACTAAAACATAATGTAGTTGTAGCAATGCCAATAATTTTGTGTCAGTACTTAATAGGAAATAAAACTATAGTATTTTGTTCTTAAATACGCATTCTCATTTATTCTCATTTAGTCACACACCAATAGCATGTAAGATTACTTAACTTTCCATTTTAAAACTTTTTGCATTATTATTCATTTTTGTTTCCAAGCAACACTCAGTATAGCCCGCTCATTTCACAAGTGGTGAACCTACATCCTGTAACCACAGGAATAGCTAAGGCATTTTTAGCCTTAGCTATAGCTAAGCACTGCAAGGATGTCAAAGCCTAAAATGACGGCATGCATGCTTATGAGCAGAAAAATCATTTGGAGCTTTTGTTCTCTTTTAACTCTTTGCAGGTAATTGGGACTGTAATTGGAACAGAAAGTTGTGATTGATGACATCAAGTGCAAAAGATACAGATACAACAGTATAAAATTGACTCGCCGACAGGTTTTGAGAAATCGCCCACAAAGGCCCACAATCACAGGCGTATCGGTGCTCGTGCACGCGAGTGACAATCACACAATGTGAATTATAAAACACGCGATCTGAGAGAATCCCCACCGAGTCGCCAACACCCGTGAGATATCTGGCATGCTAGATATCTGGACCTGTCGGTGATTCAAAATCATGCCGTGTGAAATAAGTTCTGACTAATAATGACATCGATGATGACCTACAGCCAATGAGAGAGCAACATACAGGGCAGCTGAAAGTTCAGAGAGGAGTTATGATCCCAGTCTCACATTTTTGCACGCGTGACCTCACGTTGTTTCCTTTTCACTTCTCGTGTGCTTTTGTTTGTGAGTCATAGTTTGCGGACCGGAACAAAGTTGTCAGCGATTCTTCCTATGGTAAAGTCATGCAGTGTGAAACCCCGTCACCAATCCATTGTGCAGTGTGAAAACCGCAGCGACTGAACGCTACCCCAGATAGTCATGCAGTGTGAAAAGATCTGTGACCTGACTACTTTGAAAATCATGCAGTCTGAACTCAGCATAAGGGTGTGCTCACACTATGGCTATCGTACTGTACCCAAGTACATTTGACCCCAAGTACATTTGTATGGTTTGTTTGGCTAGTGTGAGCCTAATTTTACCAAATGTACCATCACAGCATGGGAGGGCAAACAATAGGCAGTGGTTAAAACCAGAAAACCGCCCTCCGCTACACATCCGTGCTCCTATCTTTTCAAATCTTTAGAGTTGGTAAAAATGACTCAACCTTTTTTACTTTCTTTATTTCACAACATCTTAGTTTATTAGACATGCAAGCAAATATGCGTGCCATGTTAAAAACAGCAATGATTCTGAACCTCTTTAACAAGTGGCCTATTTAAAAAAGCTACATTTAGATTCACAAACCTCCCCTCAGTGTAGGCCTTTATGAAGGGATAAATACATTTTATAAAGCAGAAATAACTGGTTTTCTTACCATTTTGTGCAATATTATGTATGATTGTAATAAAAAAAGTTGGTTTATTCTTGATAACAAAAAAGTACAGGTAAGTAAAATGGCATTCAATAAATATAAAGTGATATAACCAAACTCCTATAAGCACTCAATAACGCGTTTAACCATAAAGGTCATTTTGAAATGTTTGTTTTATTTTATTAAAATAACTAATAACAGATAGATATTAAAATAACTAATAACAGACTCAGGGTAGAGCCTCGATTATTGTGCACACTTCAGCTCATCTTCCAGCACCACCATGAATATCTAGAACAGAAGAGAAAGAGGAACTCCATTACCCAGAATGCCTCGGTTTAAATATATTGCATCTGTACATTGTTTTAGTGCAGGGGTGTTAAACTTACGGCTGAACACGGCCCACAAAGGTGTCCAATTTGGTCCGCATGATGATAGTAATAATGTAGTAAAAATTATAAATGTATCTACCAAAAAGTGTCCAATATACAAGTTATGGCTTGTTTCTGCATTGCTGAAAAATTATCCCCCCCCACCAGTCACTGCATGGTTTTGTCCAGTCTTACTTAGCCTCAGTCAGTCATTAAGTAAGAGATGGTAAACTGAAAAATTAGAGATTTAAAGGAAGCATAAGTCTGAATACCAGAAACTTAAAGAGAAATGTGAGAATGGGCTCACAATTAATCAGTATTAAATAAAAGGTACTGTATTCAGCAGCAACATCATAAACACACAGCTTTTGTGGACAAAACGCAACGTCTGGTAGACTTTTTCATAGAATCCTTTAGTTTATTACTGATAACAAGATAAATAAATAACATGTAAATAACTTCAATTATATATCATATCTAACTCGTTTCAACTGTTAAACTGTACAAACATTACTTTGAAAATAAAAATTAATGTATACAATGAATTTTTGCCTGGCTGCCGAACTTCTCCACACAGTTGTAATCCATACTCGTTGTCTCCCCTCATCTTTAGCAAACCAAAATATTTTATTTTTGACAAGGTATTTGTTTAGCCATTAGCCAGACTGCTAAATAAATATAGACCAGAAGTTCACTTCGGTTCAGGCGCTTAACTGCGACAACGCCCATGTGTCTGATAAAACCGTCTACATATATTTTATTCACAGAGCTTCCTTTTGCTGTAATGCGTCAGTTATAGCAAACCACTACCTTATAGTCAATTCAATATTCAATAGGTTATGTTTATCACCGCTGATGATCTTGGCATTAATAAGGTATAATTCTGTTCATTCAAAATAATTTGTAGTGTGTTTAGTTAATATTAAACACAATTATCAGCACACTAAGGCCTGGTTTTACAGACAAGGCTTAGCTAAAGCCAGGACTAGGCCTCAGTTAAATTCATATTACGCATGTTTTATTGAAACGCTTCAGAAAAAGACACTACTGGTGTGTATATTGAGACAACTCAATGGCACTGGCATAAGTTCTGTCAGTGCAAGTTATTTTCAGCTTAAACATGTGTTTTAGTCAAGGACTAGCTGTAATGATACGAAATGCGCAGAAGCAAATGCAGGTGAAATATAAACAATGTTTATTAAGAATAAACAAAGAGAGAGAGAGAGAGAGTCAATGCTGGGTCAGAAGTGTCCAGTGATTGTGGCAATGGTGGGGAGGACTACGGTGGTGAGTTGGTGTTGATGTCTTGAGTGCGGCGTCGGTGGAGTGGTGAGCAGTGGTGAAGATCCAAAACTGAACACAGGAACATCCACACGGAGACGACGACGACAAAAGACAATCCAACTGAACACACGTAATCCAAACAGAACGCCACAGAGAACCACACGACACGAGAGCAGACACAAAGTAATCCTCTGGCACTGGAACAGAGAGAGAAATGAGTATATATGGAGTGGCAGTAATGATGAACAGCTGGAGCGAGACAATCAACATACAGGTGAGCGGCATCAGACTGATTAGCACATGGCAGAGCGGTGAGTGAACAAACAAACACACACACACACGACACGGAGGAAACAATGGATTTTCCTACCGTGACAGTACCCCCTCCCCTAGGACGTCACCTGACGTTCCCAGCCTGCCTTACCTGTAGATTGTAATCATCTATAAGGCGGTGATTCAGTATGTCCCGAGCAGGAACCCACCTTCTCTCCTCCGGACCGTAACCTTCCCAATCCACCAAATACTGAAATCCGCGTCCCCTCCGTCTGGAGTCCAGAATACGGTTAACCGAATATGTGGTTTCCCCATTAACGATACGAGGCGGGGGGGAACCGGGGCAGGCGGATTAAGACGTGAGAAAATCACTGGTTTAATCTTGGATACGTGGAACACGGGATGAACCCTCCTGTACGCCGGAGGAAGGCTCAGACGCACTGTTACCGGATTAATGATTTTGGTAACAGAAAACGGGCCAATAAATTTGGGAGCAAGTTTGTTCGAAACGGAACGCATCGGAATATTCTGGGTAGAAAGCCACACTCTTTGACCGACGACGTAACGGGGAGGCTTCGACCGGTGGCGATCGGCCTTAGCCTTGGTGCGTGACCTTGCCTGGAGTAGAGCTCTACGAGCTCTGGTCCAGGTACGGTGGCACCTCTGGACTAGTGCGTGTGCGGAGGGGACCGACACCTCGGATTCCGTACTGACAAAATTAGGTGGTTGGTACCCTAAGCTACACTTAAAAGGAGACATGCCCGTAGATGACACTGGCAGAGAATTGTGTGCGTACTCCACAACCGAGACTTACTGAACACCTCCTTCAGGTCGAGGTACTACCGGGCACGTTTGACAAATCCACTGCTTCCCCCTGAAACACAGACTCAGAAACGTTAGTACAGGCAGAGACAAGACAGGACTTATGACACTCCTCGCTCCAGCTGGTGACAGAACCCAGTTTCCAGTCAATTTTGGGATTATGGGAGTGAAGCCAGGGATGTCCAAGAACGATGGGTGAGAGGGATATGTCAGTGATGAAGAATGAAATAGTTTCAGTGTGGTTGCCAGAGGTGATGAGTGTGACCGAAGCGGTGGTGTGCTTGATGGTGGGAAGCTGTAATCCGTTGAGAGCGAAGGGAGCGATCTGGTGAGTAAGAGGGATGAATGGTATCTGGAGCTTACGTGCAAGAGTGCTGTCAATAAAGTTCCCCTCGGCCCCGGAGTCCAAAAGTGCATCCCCCGTGTGTGTCTTGGTGGACCACCGTAGTCGCACCGGAAGGAGAGTGGATGTAGTCGAGGTCTTGTGTGCAGAGATCCCGCCCGATAGTAGACTCCTTCTTACTACCGGGCTTGGTCTTTTACCGGGCACCTCTGGCAATGATGACCCGGTCCACCGCAGTACATACAAAGACCAAGGGATCTCCGCCGATTCCTCTCCTCCCGGGGCAGCCGAGCTCTACCCACCTGCATGGGCTCCGAATCTGAGAGATCGCCGACAGAGACATCGCAGGGGGGACTGGTAGACTCGGGTGTGCGCTGGGACGAGGTGGTGGTCTTCCTTCTAGTCGCCAGGGTGAGACGTACATCGACCCGGATGGCTAGGTCTACCAGCCCGTTGAGAGAGGTGGGTAGCTCCGCCGTGACGATCTCTCGCTGGATCCGATCCGCCAGCCCATGCAGGAAATGATCCCACTGCGCCTCCTCGTTCCACCTGCACTCCGCCGCCAGGGTCCGGAACTCAATCGCATAGTCCGACACAGAGCGGTCATCCTGACGGAGCTCGGTGAGGAGTCGGGCTGCTTCTCTCCCGGCGACGGAGCGGTCGAAAACCCTCTTCATCTCTTCGGATAGCAGGGAGAACGAGGAGCAGCAGATGTCTCTATTCTCCCACACCGCCGTCCCCCAGAGGGCAGCCTTGCCCGTCAGAAGTGACAACGTGAAAGCAACCTTGGTCTCTTCGAGGTAGAAGGAATGGGGCTGTTGAGCGAAATGTAAGGAGCAGTGAGATAGGAAAGTACGGCAAAAATTGGGCTCACAGGAGTATTTTTCGGGAATGGGTAGCCGAGGCTCCGGAATAAAACTACCCCCTGGAGGTGAAGATGATGCGGGCGGCGTGGGTTGCGCAGTGGGTGGCGTGGGATGTGGAGATCGCTGAGAGAGCTCGGACACTTTCGCCACCATTGCATGGACTGCCTTCCGCATGTCTTCGATAGCTTTGTCTTGATGATCCATACGCGCCAGCGATCGATGAAGAAACTCCTCGAGCATCGCGGTGGGCTGATCGCCTGCTGCTTCCATGTTGGCCAGAGGATTCTGTAATGATACGAAATGCGCGGAAGCAAATGCAGGTGAAATATAAACAATGTTTATTAAGAATAAACAAAGAGAGAGAGAGAGTCAATGCTGGGTCAGAAGTGTCCAGTGATAGTGGCAATGGTGGCGAGGACTACGGTGGTGAGTTGGTGTTGATGTCTTGAGTGCGGCGTTGGTGGAGTGGTGAGCAGTGGTGAAGATCCAAAACTGAACACAGGAACATCCACACGGAGACGACGACGACAAAAGACAATCCAACTGAACACACGTAATCCAAACAGAACGCCACAGAGAACCACACGACACGAGAGCAGACACAAAGTAATCCTCTGGCACTGGAACAGAGAGAGAAGTGAGTATATATGGAGTGGCAGTAATGATGAACAGCTGGAGCGAGACAATCAACATACAGGTGAGCGGCATCAGACTGATTAGCACATGGCAGAGCGGTGAGTGAACAAACAAACACACACACTAGGGTTGTGACAATTAATCGGGCAAATGCGCGTTTTCTCAATGAATGAATTTGAATGAATTACGGTGAAATGCAGGCACATCCAAAAGCCAGGGGGCACTCTCGCTTAGAAACACCATTTGTGCTACAGAAGAAGTAGTATACCAAACACTATTCCAGGAAATGTCTAAAGGAATATTTATATCGCTGTTCTTCAGATTGTTCCAGGTATTTTCATGATAATAAAGAATATTTTAAATGATTGTGTTTGACGAGTGTTGCTTTTTTAAACGCACGTTATAAACGAGTCAAACTTGTAGTGATTTTAGATTGATAAGGACTTCCTACTGATCACGGAGCCGTAGTACATGCACAAGCTGTGCATGAAACACTGAATCGGAGCCTTACGATTCAGAATCGATTTCAGACAGGTCTTTTTAATGGGAGCGCGATGCATCGATGCACATCCCTAACACACACACATGACACGGAGGAAACAATCGATTTTCCTACCGTGACACTAGCCTTAAAGGGACAGTAAGTAGGATTTACCCCATCTAGTGGTGAAATTGTATTTTGCATTCAAACGAATAGTGCTCTCTAGCGCCTCGCTTTTCCAAATGCGTGTTGCAACTACGGTAGCCGTTTTGTACTCACTGATCTCCTTGTCCGTTGCAGCTGGTTCACGTGTTCTGAATGAAAACGCGTTGCGGAATAACCTACTTGGACTTACCCGTTCAATGTAAGTAAAGAGAAAAAATTCTAAGCTTACAAAGAAAAATCAGAAAATAGGCTGAGGTCATTTGACACCAATGAGGACATATTTATAAATAAAGACATTGATTTTGATTAATAAAACATAAATCACACTAATTGGGCCTTGTCTGTGAGACCAGGGGTAAGGTTAAAAAAATCCGGCCTCACATAGTGAGGTTATTTACCATCAGGCCCAAATTGAGTTTTTTTCACCGCTGTTTTGTGGTTGTGTGGTTATTCACACATTTTTTGCCACCTACGTCTTGCTTTTGTAGTCTTCTAGTTAACTCTTGAACGATTAAGCATTGCTAGCTTGTGTAGGATATATTACTGTCCATCCTCTTTATTTAACATTAGTCACTTTCACACATACAGTCTACATACAGCCCATTTAAAAAAATAGGATTACGGCATTTAGAACGGATGATGTCAAAACAATAATGTTTTGATTCAGATGCGATTAACCCCCCCAGTGTTTACGACTTTTCCACACACACTGCTTAAAAGAAAACACCACAGTTTTTCAATATTTTACCATGTTCTTACCTCTTAGACAAACTTTTACATACCTAGATATACATATTTATTAATTTCTAAGGATCCAAACAGGGATGAATTTAGAAGCCACCAAACACTTCCATGTTTTCCCCTATTTAAAGGGCCCATATTTTGTGGCTGAAAACCACTATACTTTATGTGTATTTGGTGTAATACAATGTGTTTGTGTGGTTTATTGCTTTATTTTCCACAGACTGTAAATTTTTTAGCACCTCTAGGTCCCGCCCATCTGTAACAGGTCGTTTTGTACAAAGCTCATCATTCTTAGAAAGCGCAGTGTGAACCGACTGGCCAGCTATCCAATGTGTTGTGATAAGACGAATACCTCAATTAAGTAAACGTAAGTGTGACGCACCTTGCCATGTTTTGTAAGATGAGCTCCTAAAGCAATAATGCAAGACAGGAGATAATATCGTCTTTATTAAATTATCAATACGAGCCTGAATCTGACCCAGAAAATACATGGCTAAGCTGATCGAATTGCTCCGCTTTTTAGACGAAGCCTTTGTGTACATCCAGCCTTATAACTCCCTGTGCTTGACATGGTGGAAACAACAATACTACGGCGTGATTTAAAGTTACACCCATCTATCTTTGCGTGCACATTAGGGTGGTGTTATGAAAATTTTCAAACCAGTATGATGTATAACTTCATGGGCGTGTTTGAATAAGCCATTTTAGGTAGGTGTGAATAAGGTTTTACTTTTAAAAAGAAGATCTCTTTGGATTTGAAACTTTACTTTTTGCAACTTTACAAATCTTTATGTGCACAGATATAATTTAACACTCCAAAAACAAAGGAAAACATGAAATTGGGTCATATGACTCCTTTAAAGACTGTTACATGAGTAGTTACACGAGTAAGTATGGTGGCATAAAATAAAACGTAGTGGTTTTTTAAAGGCGTTCTAAGCGAATCTGCGAGACGTTAGTTTTTGTTGACGTTTGAATTGTTTTCAAACAGACGGAGCGTAGCTAACTCCTCCCCCTCCCTTCCGTGCTTTCATGAATGCGCCCAACCCCCACCTCCAAATCTTTTTTGTCGTTTATTGGCTGGAAAACTTTGTTTTGTTTTGTGGTGCTAGGTTTGGCCACTCTGTTGTTATTGCCGTTTGTGAGAGTAGGGGGAGGCTGCAGACCTGGAGCCGGTAGATCTACGCCCCTGGCAGTTTTACGCCCCTGACAGTTTTACGCCCCTGTTGTTCCTCATGCGTCCAGTAGGGGGAGGTATATTAGTATATTAGTATATGAGCCTAGTCATATGAACCGTTACGGTTCAACCATATGATAGCAGCAGACCTTCTTGAAGTGATACGAATTGACCCCTGGAATTTTAGAAAAGTTACATTGTGTTTGTCTTCATAAAATGCTATGTAGGACATGTTTTGTAGCTGTATGACGACCTATTGTGAATTGTACAACAGCTATTTCATTTATGATCCATGATTACACAGTACATTTTTATGCTAATGGCCTAAATATGGTTAATATCTAAATGCAACTTAATATAAATTCACAACATCATATATCAGTCAGTCTCTTGTATATAAAAACAGTTTATAAATAAATATAAATAGTTAAGTGTGACGTCATCACGCGCCGCTTCCGGGTCCAATCGATTTCAAATGCCACAGGAAAACACGCTAATATACACTCGTATCATAATGCAAAACTATTTAAACCCATGATCGTTATTTTAATCTCCAGTAATAAAAACCAAGATGACCAGACCTGGACTATATGGATTTTTTTTACTGTCTGTGGTTCCGTAGTGTGCAGACTGCAGTGTACACTGTAAGTTTATACAATTTTCGTTTAAATGTGTAATATGTAAGGGATAATCCACGGCTAGCCATGCATTAAAGGGTTTTAATGCACGACGCAGAGGCGAAGAACCACCCGACGCGTAGCGGAGGGTGGTTGTCTCTGCGAAGTGCGTTAAAACCCTTTAATGCATGGCTAGCCGTGGATTATCCCGCTTATACCTTGGTTATTTGCCAAGTTAAAGCTGTAAATAATGTTTACAGTGTAATTTTTTAACAGACGGGTAAAAATGACGGTCATTTTCTTAAGTTAAGGCTCGCACTCCATCCGCTTTAAATAAAGTAGTGCTGAAATAAAACCTGTGCACTTTAAAGAGAGACGCACTTATGTCTCGCTCGCTCTCTCTGCAAGTGTAACTGTGTTACTATGGTTACCAATGTTTATAGTAGCAGAATAATTTCTAACTGTAATCAAACTGACTGGAACTACCTGTGCATTAAACGGTTTTAACGCACACCTTCCAGCCAATCAGAATCAAGTATTTAAACAGACCATGGTATAATAATAAATAGTGCTCATAAACGGTTGTAAATGTTTAAATAGGCTAGTATCCTGTTGTATTTCCCTCTCCCACTACTGGACGCATGAGGAGCAACAGGGGCGCAAAACTGCCAGGGGCGTAAAACTGCCAGGGGCGTAGATCTACCGGCTCCAGGTCTGCAGCCTCCCCATATAGGTTTGTGAAGCCTGGGCTGTCTACACAGATCGCGTTACAGTTTGATCAGCAGACAGGCGGCAAGCAGATAGTAAGGAGATGTTTGCTGTATGTAACAAAAAATGTTTTATGGTCTAAAACGCGTCGATTCGCTTAGAGCACCTTTAAGCGGATGAAAAATGAAAACTATATTGTATTGTGGAAGAGCATGTAGAGTGTAGCACTTTGACCTCAGCCTGCAGTAACATCATCACTTCCCCTTTCACTGAGTTTGAACAGAGTTTACAGGAGTGATGAGATGCCAGAGGTTGCTTAGCGTGTTGTAAATTTTGTTAATATAGCTTTTCTTGTTTTAATGTTCCAGGTTGGTGCTGGGGTGCCACCATTGCAAATCCCTTATGTAATGATAGACTCCTGCACTTATTTAATATTTTCTTCTTAAGGGCATTTCTATGTAAAATGGAAAGGTACATCTAGTTGTCTTTGTTTTTCTTGTAAAGCTGTTTTGAATCAATAAACATTGTAAAAAATAAAGCGCTACACAAATACTATAAATGTGACTTGACTGTTTCCGTCATCTGCATGGAAGCAATGTGGTCATGTCCTGCTATGCCACAGTGTTTTTAGCACACACGCCTACGCTAACCTCTTTCAGTGGGAACAGTTAGATTCTCACAGTTTGCTATGGCCTTATGTACAGGTTCTCATGAAGGGAAAATAGCTGTAATGACGTAAGAGACCACCAAACAACACCATACAAAAAGACATGCTAAATGTGCAAAGTGTACAAACAGAGGTCTGCAATTACGTTTTTAAAGGATGTTTCACATTGGCTTAGTGATCAGTTTGCATTTTGTCAGACTGAAGGAATGTAAGGTGATATGATGTGTAGTACAGTATAGCTTTGTCACTTCCTTCAGAAACATCCCATTGGAGTGTTTACTAAAATAGTGCCTCTATCACAGTAATTCTCAAAGTGTGGTCCGCGGACCAAACCCCCCCAGTGGTCCGCCAAAAGATGACCTAAACTAGGCAAGTGTTTATACAATCGTCACTTATTTAAGTAGATTTTTAATGCACTTGCAAAACTGTGATATCAGTTCTTGCCATTCTGTTTTAATAATGTAAAAATGGATTGGTGGCTAAACCAAAGAGGAGTCAAAAGAAAAGATCAAGCGTCAACTGAAAGCAGCTAAAATCCAAAGATCTATTAGTTTTGTAATGTACTAGTTTTCGTTTCATGTGTAAAATCCCTGTAATTTCAGTGATTTTGGACATTAAGGGGAATTTTTTTTCAGCATTTTTTTCAGTTTTAAACTAATGGCTCTTTGGAATTACATTAAGTGGGACCTAGGCTGTTATACTATGTTTAATTGCAGTTTTTTTTCATATGTCCAGTTTGTTGTTCATATTAAAGCAACACTATGTAGTTTTTTTACCTTTAAATAATGTCTCTAAAATTATTTCAGTAATAGAACAACTTTTAACTGGACAAATTGTACTGTTGCTGCAACCTGAGCAGCCTCCTAGCTGCTACAAGCACACTCTGAAAGTGGCGGTGGAGGGTAGGAAACACAGCCCCGCCCCTCCCCCTGCCTGCAAAAGAGTGTCTGATACCAGGCACTGTTGCGCTTTTCAACCACATGGGGGAGCTGTAAGTCATTTTTACATGGAAACTACATAGTGTTGCTTTAAGCTGTAACTCATTTCACATTTACTTGTTCAAATGAAATAAAATTCATATAATAATTTCTGAACATGGCATTGCATTTGTGTTTAAAAAATTAGTTTTTGACTTGAAACAGTTGCATATTAAACTTAAATTTAGTTTATCCTTCCTATTTTGTTGTTTTTTGGGGGCGTGTTAGAGTGGGACTCTGTTAGGTGGTCCTCAGAAAAAAAATGGAAGATAAAGTGGTCCTTGGGCTGAAAAGGTTTGAGAAACACTGCTCTACCAGAACCAGTCACCTTCCTTTATGCAGGGTGAAGTTTAATCTGTGTGATAACTGGGCATTCCTGTAGCTCAGGTCGAGCAACCTTAACATCTTGGGTTAGATTCTGGAGAGCACATATACTGATAAAAAAGTATACCCTGAATGCACTGTAGGTGATGTATCATACGTGTCTGTATTTGAATGAAATATTGGAAAAAATTTAGATAATAAGGGACCGTTTAAAAAGTTCACACATTAGTATAAACAAACTGCATTTTGATTGGTAGCCACACATGCAACACAACACTGTAGTTTTTATACCGCTAGAGGTCGCCAAACTTTAACACATAACTAAGTCTTGGTGAGCTGCTTTTTTGGGAGGTGTAGGACAGGCTTATAAGTTTTTTTCTTTGTTATACAAATATAATCAACATAGATCATATATAAAAGGAATTTACTTCATTATGTTTGAAAGAGATCTGAATGAAATACTACTTTACTTGACAACTACAAATGAATCTTGCTGAATGCATTCAGAAGGACTTACATACCCTCAACGAAGCCAGTTAGCACAAAACAGACATGCTTCTGATACACTACGAAAGTTGTATGAATGATTCACCCATAGTAATGTATTTATAACATGTATGTGTATACATACATACAATATATATTTTAGGGCTGGGATGATAAATCGTGTGATTCTGTTTGCTATGCCTCTCAATGAATTACGATGAAATGCTGCCACATCCAAAAGCCAAAGGGTGCTCTTGTGCAGAAACTCAATATGTGCCACAGATGAAGAACCATTTACACACGCAGTGCCACGAAATGCCTATAATTTATCACTGTTTATTAAACCTTTCCAGGTATTTTTATGATAATAAAGAATATTTATAAGATTATGTTTGATGAGTGTTGGCTTTTTAAAGCAACACTAAAGAGTTATTGCTCTTTGCTCCCCCTACAGGTTAGATGCGTAATTGTTCATTAGCACTGTCATAAATACTGAAGCATAGCTGGCTCTGATTGGATTGTAGGTCTGACGTAAAGCAAGTTTTTGTAGTTTTCACTACCACTACCCGACGGTTGGAAACTTCTTTAGTGCGGTTTTGGCTGATAGAGGGCTGCAAAGCGAATGTGCCACTCACCCTGTCTTGAGTGGATGAACCACTGAAACTTTTTTGGAAACGTTATTTTAAGGTAAAAAAACCTCTTTGGTGTTGCTTTAAATGGTGCGGTGGTCATGACAAACGTCGCAGCCCTAATTTTTATTCGGAGAAAACTCAAAATCTAAGCGTACAAAATGTTTAAAAGCATAAAAGCCTTCAGCAAAGTTTATTCACTATAGCTTGACAATAACTGAATTTTTATAAGCCAGTTACTGTGGTATTGTTAACTGTAAGCTATGTGATGCAGCTAACCTAACCTGATAGCTGGCAACCTTCTTAACAACACTTTATTTGAAATGTATGGGTCACGTTTAAAAAAAAACTGTCACCTCATCCATCGTGCTGATCCTGCTCCTGCAGTGTTATAATTAAACCCTCTTTATGTTACTCAGTAAAGATATTTCACATCGTAGACAGCGTCCCAGCAAACCTCCTGCATGGACCCTACAAGTGTTGTTATTACAGCCATCATTTCACTTTTCTCTTTAGGTCCATTATAAAGAATTTTGCTCTTTACCTCCTTCATTGGTCTTTCTCACATGAACTGTGAAACAATAGAGATGTAATCTCAATAGAGATGTAATCTCTAAACATTTGCCACCCCTATATTAGACAGACGTGATGAATTTTTATAGTGCCCCCTAATGGTCAGGGGCGTTTCCGTTATGTTGTGGCTTTATTTCGTAGTGTTGTGAACTTATGTTTGCTTTTTACATTTTCTTTGTGTTGTGCATGATAAGTTCACCGTAAATAGCACTGCGGACAAAAGCATTTATTCTTAAACAAAAGCATTTATTCAGCACTTGTGTATATAAAAGTACAATTGCTCTTAGACAAAGTGCAATGCTGTAATACATAATGCAGTTTTATTAATCATGCACGTGCTACTTTAACTGCTTAAGTAGAAAAGAGGGAAGCTTCGTCTTGATGTTGATCGTTGACAAAATGCTTTAGATTGCTGTAAAATAGACACAGTGACATTATAATATGGACATACTCATAGAGGCTGTTTGCACCTGGTATTAAGATATGTTTTGGTAAATCAGATCATGATCGATCAGATAAATATAGCTTTTGAGCTCATCCACTTTTAACCACAGCCAGAGGAAGTCAAAAATAGTGTAGATGTCTAGGCGGTCTTTTGTGGCTGTTTGAACACATTCGATCACATGCACCTATTGATCCAAACATGATTGATCTAATGTGATGTCCCGAGCACAATGTTTTTACATTGGTCCTGACTTCTAGCGTCATCCCACAGTGTCTGGAGCAGTATTTAGACTATTATTGATCAAACTAAATCGGCTGCTCTAAACAGGAATGTGTCTCTTGCTTGTACAATTGTGATCCGATCGACCAACACGCATCTTAATATCAGGTGTGAACGGGAAAATGGACACACAAAGCATTACATTTTAAATCCTCAGACCAGTGGCATCCTGCGACTTCTTTTTTCGAGGGCGCTCGATGCAAAGTTCGTCACAACATGTATGTAGCCCGTCATGTGTGTGGTTTGTAATTTCAAAAATGTGTTCTGCGCGTCGTGTGAACCTATGTGCATCACGTCTCTTGTCAAAATAAGTGCCTGCTGCAGACGCGTCTACAGGATTTATGTTAAAGAGACGCTCACGTTTGCCAGATACTCGCATAATCTCATTCATGATGAAAGTTTACTGTTGAGGGAGTGTCTTGTGTGTCTTTTGTCTCTTTTATCATAAACGGTTTTGACGCGTGTGCAGATCCATCTTTTTATAGATGGATATACAATTTATTCTTTGAAAGACGTCAGAAGTAAGAAGGTGAGAAAGTTTATAGTTACTTAGGCAGCTTATTTTTTGTCCATATCGTTGCTGTCCAATTAAAACCGCGTATGTCCATTTTGCCGATTTTTTGATTTTTCACCGGATTGAATGTCCAGGTTCATTTCCATACACAGTATGCTTCACATATCTAAATGGCCAATGAAAAGTTGTGAAATCATGTCATCTGATTTTCACGTATATCCATTTGGTGTCAAAGCTGTCAATCACGTCGCGTATCTCCCGCCCTGTGGAAGCATCTCGCCAGTCTCGTGAAGTTTAATTGAAGCTCAGCACTGGATGGCCGAATAAACATAGCCTGGTGAGACAATGACTTTCCTTCATCGAGGTAAACGTTTCCCCCCTTACGTCAGACGTACGTCTAGGAGTGACAAAATTACGGTAGGACTGTGCAAACAAAGTATCCGTCTAGCATTACCATGTCAGTGTATTGATTCATTGTCCCTTCATAGTTTGCAAGAGACATTTAATAAATGTATAATTAATATTACATAAACTAAGCGTAAACTAAGACGTAGGCTATTTAATAAACTGAGCGTATTCATTTGTCAATATGAAACACGATTTGGCCATTCAAATTAATGATCGGAAGAACGCGTATCGAACACCGTTACTGTAAAATATGCATGTATGTTTATTTAAACTCAATTTTGGTCAAATGTGGATTATATCATTACACTGGCAAGAATATGGTTACATGTAAAGATGCCGTACCAAGTATGACAACGCTACATGCAACTGCTTTTGAAATACAGTGTTTTTTTTTTTCACTTGAAAAGTAACCGTTTTGGGCATACGTGAGTTTCATCGGGCAGCGACGATATGCATTTCACTGAAATTTGCAATGATTTTACCTCAGAAATACATTGCTTGACAGTTTAAAATGTGAATCCCTAATCTCTTACATTAAAATATGCTTATGTGTGATAATTGTCAGTGTAAATAGGGAGAGCGGAGGGTGGAGAGAGCACGCTTCCATAAGCAGGTGAGAAATTGTTCTGCTAGTGAAGTCAAAATTATTTCTTATGTAGCTTCATAGTAACTGGATAAGCCTACAGTAAACATATTTTGCTTATTTTTGGATGAGAGAAGTTAAAGTGTCATTGTCAAAATTTGTTATGTGACAGTTTCAAAATGTTAATACAGAGAACACTTAGATAAAAAAAGTTTATAAAGCTGCCGTAAATGGAGAAAAAATATCAGCAGGGGACATCATGTTTTGGATCCCCTAGGTTTTGGCTTAGCCCCCAATGTCTACAATGTCTGGCTTCGCCCCTGGATGCACATGGTTCACATGACCCAACAAACACATATTTAAAAAAAACACAAGCAGCACACATGACACTCCGAACAGATATTTTGAATTAGCGCCACTCAGTTAAGCAGTCACGAGCCGCCACTGCCTCAGACAAAAAATGGCATAAAATTTTACCTTTAAAAGATGTTAGGCCATTAGTTTCTGATGATGTTGAATCTTCACCTTTAAAATATTAAAAAAGCAAATGTTTAATTGACATTAATGGATTAATGCTGAAAATGACTGTAATCTTTTCTTTGACTCACCCATTATCATACCATCAACATGAGTGACTGAAATACGATCCAGCTGCAGTTCTTTTTTTTCATCGGATTCTGAAAGATCACAAAGACATTTATACAGGTTTGTAACAACATCAGGGTGAGTAAATGATGACAAAATTTTTATTTTTGGGTGAATTAACAACATGATTCAACAAATCAGTAAAGTTTATTAGAGTATAGCATTTGTGATATAACCCTTATTACTAAAGCAATATCCCTTGAGTAGGAGTGTGATATAGCTCTATGGCAGAGGTTCCCAAACTTTTTGCCTCGGGGGCCCCCCTATACATATGGGTAACATCTCTATAAAAAATATCTGCCGAGTAGGGGAGGTTTGTCAGAAATGTAGGATCTGTCAGACTTTCTGCATAGGGAGACTGTTTATCCAATAAGAATAGTTGCAATTCATCTCTCATTTCAAAAAGACGCCGCAATACTTTACCTCGCAACAACCACCTGACCTCAGTGTGCAACAGTAAAGATTCATGTTCAGATCCCATTTCTTTGCACAGAGCAGCAAACAGTCTCGTATTGATGGGACGTGCTTTATTACGTTAACAATTTCAATTGCTGTTTGAAGCACGCTACTGAGCTCATTATCAAGGGACTTAAGGGGATCGCACACCGGCAGCGCAGCTCAGCGCCGTGCAGCGCCGCGTCGCGCCTAGCAGAACTCGGAGGTATTGTAAACCGGAAGTGCACATTAAATAGCGCGAGCTTCGTCAGATAGCGTCTACTTCAAAATGCAAAATATACGTTAGCAGCCAATGTTAATCGTTAATGATTTGGGAGAAATATGATGTTATTTAATGTTAAACTATGTGAGTGGCGCTGTGTGGCGCGACAGGGATTTGAACAACTTCCTGAGTCACAGTGTGTGTATACTCATAGAAAACAATGTGTTCAGTTGATTTAGAACGGCGCGGCGCTGTGCGGCGCGGCCGGTGTGCGATCCCCTTTAGAAGCAAGAGCTTCCCTGTGTATAAAACAATGAGTGAATCTTACGTGGGGTGCAACTGCGTGTATCTTCGCCTTTAGACCCTTATGTTTGCCCATCATAGCACCGGCTCCGTCCATACACACGCCCACCCAGTTATCCAAACTCAGTCCCGCCTCCTGCATCTTGCTATCAAGTTTGTTGAATATATCCTGTCCTGTGCATGTCCCATCCAGTGTTGTGCAAAATAACATATCTTCATGTAGTTTTCCCTCATAGCAGTATCTGACAAATATAAGCAGCTGTGCTGCATTTGATATAGGCTATCTGTAGATTCATCAAGTTGTAGGAATTTTTTTTTACAATCAATAAGCTGAATCTTTATATCGTTTGCCATGTCATCTATTCGTTGGGCAACGGTGTTATCTGACAGTGGGACCTTTTTAAGCTGACTCACTATTTTTTCATTATCCATAGCTTGACACATGGCTATTTGCTAAAGGGAGAATGAGCGTCTCGCCAATTGTGTGTGCCTTCATAGATTTTGCAATGAGATATGAAACTTCATAAGATGCAGCCTGAAGTTTGGCAGTTGTTGTAGTCTGTGTAGTTAATACTTGCTTTTGATCACACAAATCTTGCTCTTTGCGACAGAAAAAATCCATTGTTTTGTGTGTTGGGTGTTTTGTTTGTAAATGTCTTTTTAATTTTCCCCGGCTATAAACTGTCATTTGCTAGCACCTCTGTACACAATACACATTGTGGACGTGCATCCCCATCAACCAGGAGACACGTAAATCCATACCGAATGTAATTGTCTTTACATCTCCTTCGCTTTGCTGAATTTAAGTGGGCCTGCGAATGCTTGCGTTTCCCTCGCACTTTCACCGGCACCACTGTATCTCCCGCCAGGCTATGCAGAGTTCCCACGGGTCGTTCGATCTGCGTTGAAGTTTCTGCCTCCACTGGTTCTGCCTCCAGCCTCGGCGTGTCATTGTTAGATTCCGGTTCATCTGTGTTTGTTTCAGTTATTTTAGGCTTAGAATCAACGATTATATTTTTACGAACCAGCCAACGATCCATCTTATTTTCTACACTCTGAAAAGTTTTGCTAGCTGGTATTATTTCCAATTGAAACAAGATAGGTTATATCAGCCTTTAAAACGGTGTCGCCCCCTAGTGACAATTGAGGCAAAATACAAAAATCAAAACATAATTTTCCCTCTCACCTTTTCACTGGCGCCCCCCCCCAATAGTGACGTTGTGCCCCCCTTTAGGGGTGGGCCCCACACTTTGAAAACCCCTGCTCTGTAGCGTTGTTATACTACACGATAGACTAGCAGGGTTAACGTTAATTCCAAACAGAGTGCGCCTTTTCAAGGAAGCGGACGTGTGTAAACAGATGCTCCCGATAAAGAGAGAATGATTGTGTATTTTGATTGGTCACATTATGAGACACAATGACCGCAACTCCCTACAATGTTTACACATCAAGACCTCTGATCTTTAAAGGGAATCGGGCTGATCACTTAATCAGATTCAATACCTATAGGGAGCTAGGAAACTGATTGAGACACAGAAATGCTAAAGTGGTAACTGTTACGCTACTGGTGGAGTATATCACGGTTGTTAGCCAATCTTATTCTAGAACCAGAAAGAACTTTTGTATAATGATCATTACTTTATCACTGTGTATTAAATTGTATTGTGTTGTCAGTAAATCTTGTGAAAGGAAAATACCTTTTTCTAATGGTTTATTGTCCATATACTCCATCAAGGGCGAAGTTGCTTCTGTAATCAAATACCCATACAAAGTAAAAAATAATGTGGAAAAATGTTCACACAGACTAAGACAGACGGTTTCTTGTTACTCTATATGTGAACTCCAGGCTAATTGTGATATTAAGAGCATGAAAGATTTTGCATTGATTTCAATGTTTGACCTTATTCAGTCCATACTGAAGATATCAAGGTTATTTTATATGTAGGATGATTTAACATTAAACCACACAATAATCCTGTAGCTGGGCTACACAGACAGGGTCACATAAGTGTAATAGAAAACATTTAATTAATTAATTAATTAATTTATGCACGCACACACACACACGCACGCGCACGCACACGCACGCACACACACACACACACACACACACACACACACACACACACACACACACACACACACACACACACACGCACACACACACAGAGAGACTTACGGTTCTTGGAATCTGCTAGTGAGATAAACAAGTCTTCATGAACTGGCTCTTTCTTCTCTAAAGATAAAATATAAATGTTTCATTAGTAATAATGCGGGGTAATAATAACACACAAAAATAAAAAAAGTTCAAAATGTATAAATGACATTTTAGTAAGACAGTAAAATAGCAAGTTGGTTTATACTATCATCAACTATTACACAGACACACACAATGTATAATGTTTCTGTTTGTACCTGGTTTACGAGTGATCTTCAGTACGATGCATCCAATGATCAAAATGACAAAACAGCAGACAAAACAGCCTGAAATGGCCAGCAGTATTTTTCTTTTGAACACTGCAACAAGGGACAGAAATGAATAATAGTTAGGTACTGTAGTTACTTCTTAGTGATAAAGGGAATTTTGTGGGAAAACAAATTTCACAAATTTTATTTTGTTTTTTTCTTTACATCTCTTTACATTATATCATGGATTATTATTATTTATTTTGTTGTTGTTTATTTTATTGTTACATTAATAAAGTATTAGTACACAGTATATTCAAGGTTGGGATAGCAGAAAAACTGGGACAGTTTTGTTAATTCTGTCCAATTTCTGAAAAACCTTTTTAATGCAATTGTTAGACCAAATAACTAGTCAAGTTGATTCATCAACCAGATCCTCTAGGACCATAATAAATTACCAGCTTAGTCTGCCCATGGTAAAATTATTTGATGATATTGATGATACATAACACACAAATTTGTGTTATGATATGTACATGTATGATAGTATATTAGTGCAAATAATGCAAATATTACTTACAAATATTATTTGCCATGAACGGATCACTCAAAGAGGAGTACAGCGGTCGTTCTGTCCTTTTCCCTCTGCATTTAAATTCATTTTTTATAGTTTCTTCGGTTGATTTGACCTTTAATGTACTTGAAGATTCATTCAGCTCCTGATTGTTCTCAAACCAGGTGTAATTCCATGTTTTATCATCTAAAACCTTACAATTCAGTGTCAGGATATTTCCAGCGATGATGTCACTCAATTCAGTGACCAGGTTCAGTGAAGTTTCTGAAAGAGCTTAAAACAAACAAATCAATTATTTTATATTTGTTATAATAAGTGTTTTACAAAGCAAGACAAGGATTTTGTTTTGTTATTGTTTAAGGCGAGTGTGTCTCATTTCTGTGCCGCTACTGCCAATAATTTTAATTAACCCTCTGGGGTCTAAGGGGTTTTAGGGCCCTGGAGAAGTTTTGACCTGCACTGACATTTGTGCTTTTTTCAGTTGCTTAAAAACACAATAATGGCAAAAGTCTTATAACACTGCATTCAGCACAAACTGGGCTACTATATAATTAACATGTATGTACATGTTTGTATTTTTGAGAGAAAAATGTTTATGCGTGGTTTTTGAAAAATAAAAGATTTGACTGATATAAGTCCACAAAACCCATACTAAACATGTTTTCCCAAGAGTTTTCAAAACATGATCTAGTCTAGAGTTTTTTCTTTAAAATGATGTGAAAATCTTCAGTATCTTCAGTATGGACTGAATAAGGTCAAACACTGAAATCAATGCAAAATCTTTCATGCTCTTAATATCACAATTAGCCTGGAGTTCACATATAGAGTAACAAGAAACCGTCTGTCTTAGTCTGTGTGAACATTTTTCCACATAATTTTTTACTTTGTATGGGTATTTGATTACAGAAGCAGCTTCGCCCTTGATGGTACATCTCCCTCTTCTAATACAGTTAACAACAAGTTACAATATTTGTTTTGGTTACATCTTCCAAAAGCAGACATTCCAAGCATAATGTAGACATGTATCTTTTGTTTATATGTCAAGTATTCGTTAAGTTACAGTTAATTTTTCTGACGTGTTTCTGAAAGGACTTCACTGAGGGAGAAAGAACAAAACGCGCATCATGTTTATTTTCTTAATTTTGCGAAAAGCACAACATTCTATTTTTATTGGGAGTGAACAGAAAAAACAAGACACTTTAACGTTTTAAATGATGTATAAATCATATCTGTATGTCCAAAATCATTATCTAAGTTATCTAAGTCTCTTTCCGGAGTGAATGAAAAATAAAGAGTTTGCGGCACCCGCCCCGCCGTCGACCCCAGAGTGTTAAAGGAATAAACTGGAATTAAAGCTGCAAGCAGTAATGGTAGGGCCCTCGCTGTCAGGGTCAGAAAACACAGAAGATCCCAGTGCAGATAACAGAATGTTTATTTAAATGATAATGTATGCAAAACTGACAATCGCACGTCTGGGCATAAAGCCACACCAGGGCAGACGGCTAAGGAGGGGAGCACACACATGCACTGGGGCGAAGAACCACATGCATTCGGGCTCCAGCCAGACAACGAACGGTGGGAGAGAGTATATATGGAAGAAATCCACAAAGCACCAGGAGAATGGCGACAACCTGGCTACAGGCACTCGAGGCAGATGGGAGGGAGAGATCCTGCGGCGGGCAGAGAGAGAGAGGGCGGCCGTTAGTGGTGCTGAAGGGAGAAGCCGGGCAGCTTCAGGGCTGAAGGACCCTCCTGCTGGACAGCGGCAATGCCACGGCGAGTGTGCGCTGCTGCAAGCACAAATAGGCAGTCAATAAAGCAGGCTGAAGGAGTGTAGTCCGTAGCAGATGAAGAGAAACTGATCAGAGAGCCGTCGAGTGAACAAAGTCTCAGCAAAACTCCCGGGCAGCAGAGAGCACAGACTGGGGTAGGAAAGATTAAATCTATAAACTAGAAACAGAGACAGGACAGGACTGGAAACTAGCAAAGCTAGTAAATTGGCGAGTACACACAAAGACGAACTTGCAAAGAACGAAAGACACACAGGGATTAAATACTAAACCGATGGGGCATGAAAATAAGCTGCAGGTGAGGGACGCAGGTGAAAGAAATGACACTAATGACACCCGTGACAGAGACGCGCACGTGTGAAACTGACAACACAGAAACACAAACAGAGAAACAAAAATACAGCAGTCAATCAAACCAAAGTCATGACACTCGCACGCATGGGTACCGCCACCCTATGGCCTTAGTAAAGCAGTGAGCCAGGGAAATTTAAATATAAGTGGGTAAATATAGGTCGATATTCAAAGTAAATTTGATGTGCCACACCTCCTGTGTGCAGCAGGTGGTGCTATGATTGTAACTGATTGTTGTTTTATTGATGTGTTCAGGCCAGGATCCTTGTCAAACGTATAAAGTCTGTGACAGGTCACACATTGTATGCCTTACAAAAGAGTTACAACAGCTTTCTCATAGTGAATCTCCAAATTATCCAAGCCGCCATGCACACACTATTTAACAAAAATATAAGATCTTCACAATTTATCATTGTGAAGTCCTTAAATTCAGACTGACCAAATATGATGATGATCTGAAAAAATTCTATGAGCAGTAAATCACAGTGTAAAACATGGCATTTCCTGCTGCCAGCAGGTGGCGTTAGAACTTTTACTGAATATTGCCATATTGATGTGTTCAGGCCAAGACACTTATCAAACATGTGAAACGTGGGTCAGATTGGACATTTTAACCCTGAGTTAGAACAATTTCCTGTTTCATTGCGAAACAGATAAATTTGTCAGCCACCATGGACACACCCTCCATCGAAAAGTCAAGATCTCCGCAATTTAACATCGCAAAGGCCTTTAGATGACACAGACCAAATATGATGATGATCTGATGAAATCTCTAGGAGGAGTTTGTCAGAAATGGCAAAATTTGCACTCAAACTACAGAGAAAATTCCTGTGGGGTTTAGAGCTTCGCTCCAAGAGACTTTTTTGTAGGTCTTGGGGTGAGATAAAGTATCCTACCACATTTCGTATCTGTACGTTTACCATAGTGTGGGGGGGCTGCTCTCTTGAATTTTTTTAGGTGGCGCAATAGAGCCATTTTTACACTCCCAGTTCTGAAGCTTATATCAAATGAAAATTGTAGCCACATTTGACACGTGTTCATCGTTTCATGACTTTTTGAGCTTGTTTAGGCTGTCAAAATCGATTAATTTAGCAATACTTTGCGAGGCTGCCACGGACACGCCCTTTAACACTTAGCGCATACGTGCTTTAACACTTAGCGCATCCATACTTCACACCATGAGCATGCACACGCACCACACGGCCGAAATGAGATAAAGACATGGTCCGTCATGTCTGGAGGATAGCAAGTTGATAAAACGCGTGTCCGTGAGAACTGTAAGTGGACTTATGTTTTGGGTTTATTTAAGCCTGTTATTATATTAGTCTATAGTTCTTGCAAATTTAAAGTAAGTTAGCTGGTGATTTTGTTGTTTGAGCAACCTGCTGGCTAGGTTGCACGTGCCTGTTGATTCGATATAATTGTTGAGCGCTCTTGCTCACTTTATGTATGTGCATTATTTACATGCTACAGTAGTTACACTCCTTTAAGATAATGTAATAAATAGTGGGAAATAATCAGTTTTTACAATCTTCGGTATCTATCATCATTGCCAAACAGCTATTCCCATTAGAGGTATCTGTTAAAAACATTTAATTCATTAATAATCTAGTATGTGTTCATTTTCTTTCAATTTCTTCAAAATTAAGTTTTATTTGAGTGTTTTTAATAAAAATATTTTAATTATGACGCGTATGTCATGTCAAAATGAAATATCTTAACGCTATTTCCTGTGAAAAAAACTTTATGCTTCAAATTAGCTTGAATTAACTCTTAACCCACTCATGTAGTTTACACAGAACCATGACTGCAAATTTGTCCCCTCTTCGATTCAGTCACACCTGCTTTACTCACTAGACCCACTCAGTCAACTGTAGTAAATGTGACACAATGGCAAGTGTAAAAATAGGAATGGCTTGGAATTATTTATGACTGATCTTACCTTTTACGTTTAGTTGAAATGTATTACTCGTTTTGGTACTAACTGATCTGCCATTAAGTTTTCCTTTACATGCATATTGTCCAGAGTCAGAAGTCTTTGCTATGATGGTTAAAGTAGGGTTTCTTATAATTTGTTTGCCATTTTTGGTCCATTCAAATGACCAGCCGTCAGAACTGCTTTCCAATCCACACTGCATGGTGATTTGCTCATTTGGGAAAAACTCTGTCCAGTTTTGATCCGCAGTCAGCATTGGAATAGGAATCTCTTCAGAGGACATGGTGAAAAACAATAACATTCAGGCAAAAATAAGTTTATTAGATGTTTCTGCACAATTGTGTATTGTTTATTATTTGCTGCATCTTTTACGAAAAGTTACAAAGTCAAAAGCAAATGCATTTCAGATTCACAAGCATATGCCCCTTTGTTTTAAAATCCTCTTGTGGTCAACAATCGTATTCTCAAAATGACACCTCTAAACACCATTTCCTGTGAAAAAACCTTTATGGTTCAAAAAAGCATGAATTGACTTTACACCCATTTCATGTACATAGCATCATGACGATTGCAAATTTGTCCCCTCCTCCATTCAGTCTCACCAGCTTTACTCACTAGACCAAGGGTCCCCCAACCTTTTTTCACCACGGCCTGGTTTTAGCTTTAAAAATATTCTGAAAATCCTGCTTTGTGAAATGTCTAACGTTTTAAACAAAAGTAAAGATCAAACAATCATGCATTAGGAAAATGAATAACTGCTTTATTTATAGTATATTTTCTATAGACGTGTAAAAGCATTTTGGCGGATTGTTTTTTTACTTTCATTGTTTCACTAGTTTGCCTGCCCATTTAATTTTAATAATTAACGGTAAATGAAATTGGTTTGCTGTTCTCGAAGGCGTCTCAAACCTTAGGTCGGACTCGAGCCCCAAGTTTAAGTAAAATAACAGAAGAAGAAAAAAGGAGCAGATGAGGAGGAGAGATGCCAGAAGAAATGCGGCTGGGCACAGAGACTCCTGTTTACCATATGCTTTTAATGATAATTGACACAGGACTGTTTAGGTTCCTTTCAAACCTATGTTAAAAGTGTAACAGTTAAAATATTATTACTGCAGTAAAATAGTTTATTTTGATCATGGTTTCACAATCGCTGGATAATTTTGAAGTTGTTTTACAGAACCCTGAAATATCTTTTCATCTGCAATATCACAGAGCTGAACGTCTTCACATATTTACATCATTTGCAAGGTAGCCTACATTTGCAAATCATTTATAAAGTCATACCTCTGCAATTCTATGACTGATTGTGTTTTAAAATACTCTGCTCAAACTCTAATGACAGCAATGTGATCGCCGATGTGCTGGTAGAGAGAGAGAAAAAAAGAGAGTGCGGCTCTGCACAAAAGTGGAAATTATCGATTTTATTTGAGGTCAGCTCTTAAAGGACAAAATACCTGATGAAGCTATTATGTAGCTATTATACAGATTGTTTTCAGGGCATAATTGTGACCTGGTGGCAACTTGTCCACGACCCAGTGGTTGGGGACCTCTGGACTAGACCCACTCAGTCAACTGTAGTAAATGTGACACAATGACAAGTGAAATATAGGAATGGTTTGAAATTGTTTGTAGGACTGAACTTACCTTTTACGTTTAGTTGAAATACATTACTCTGTGTGGTAGTAACCGATCTGCCATTAAGTTTTCCTTTACAAGCATATTGTCCAGAGTCAGAACTCTTTGCTGTGATGGTTAAAGTAGGGTTTTTTTTAATTGGTTTGCCATTTTTGGCCCATCCAAAGTACCACCCGTCAGAACTTCTTCCAAATCCACACTGCATGGTGATTTGCTCATTTGGGAAAAACTCTGTCCAGTTTGGATTCGCAGTCAGCACTGGAATAGGAATATCTGCAGAGGACATAAGGAAAAACAACAACAGTCAGGCTAAAATATGTTTATTAGATGTTTCTGCACGATTGTGTATTGGTTTTTGTTATTTGCGGCATCTTTTACAAAATGTTACAAAGTCAGAGGCAAATGAATTTCAGATTCACATTTATCCATATGCCCCCTTTTGTTTTAAAATTCTCCTGTTGTAAATAACTATATTCTCAAAATGACACATCTAGATGCTATTTCCTGTAAAAAAAAAAAAGTTATGCTTCAAATTAGCTTGAATTAACTCTTAACCCATTTCATGTACACAGAACCGTGAAGATTGCAAATTTGTCCCCACCTTCATTCAGTCACACCAGCTTTACTCACTAGACCCACTCACTCAACTGTAGTAAATGTGACACAATGGCAAGTGAAAAATAGGGATGGTTTGAAATTGTTTGTATGACTGAACTTACCTTTTACGTTAAGTTGAAATTCATTACTCTGTTGGGTACTAACTGATCTGCCATTAAGTTTTCCTTTACATGTATATCTTCCAGAGTCAGATGAACTCTTTGCTGTGATGATTAAAGTATGGTTTGTGTTAATTTGTTTGCCATTTTTGGCCCATTCAAAGGACCAGCTGTCAGAACTGCTTCCAAATCCACACTGCATGGTGATTTGTTCGTTTGGGTAAAACTCTGTCCAGGTTGGATCCACGGTCAGCTTTGGAATAGGAATATCTGCCAAGGACATAAGGAAAAACTATTAGGTTACTCACGTAACCCTGGTTCCCCGAAATAATGGGAACGAGCATTGTGTCAGTTGCTGATGCTATAGGGAAAACTCCTGTTTACTCCGTGACTGAAGCCAATTGGTTAACGTCTGTAAAAATACATTACAAACCAATGGTGCTTGAACCCACAAAAGAGCGGGGCTTACGCTCTATATAAGTGCGGATAGAAACGCCATCTCGCTTACCTTATTCTTCTGAAGCACGGAGCCGAATAAAGCTTGCTGCGATGACGTTTATAGCACAGCCAGCTACGCAATGCTCGTTCCCGTTTTTTCAGGGAACCAGGGTTACGTGAGTAACCTAATCGTTCCCTTTCAATACGGTTCACTTCGCATTGCGTCAGTTGCTGACGCTATGGGGGAACGTTATCCCATTAAGCCGTGCATATACAATGGTTGAAGTGACTTACTGGAGAGACGCCGACAGGGCCTGATTACCATGCTGAAGCCTGAGTAAAAGCACCATAATTATACGCATACGGGTGAAGCCACTGACGCCCCATGATGCAACATTCGTAGTATACAAGCCGGCAAGTTCTCAGAGCGTGCCGCAAGTGTGTACATATAAATAGAAAATATGACGGTGAGTTGGCTTAAATGCACTGTGCGCTTGTAGGGCAGGAATATCTTAAGCTGTAAAAACTGGCTGACGGTGATGACCAGCCGGCCGCGTTGCAAATGTCAAGATGGAAATCCCTATAGACCAATCCATCTAAATAGCCGCTGTTAGTAACCGGCATACTTAGTGAGTGATCTGCGAAGCTCACGAACAGCCGATCTGACTACGATATGCGGCAGAACGGTTCATGTAACGTGGGATCACAAATAGATAACATAGCCATGCATACAGGTGAGCCTCTATAAGCGCACCTTTAGTGTATATTGAAATCTTATTGCGTGCATAGGTGAGCTTCTCCAAGTGCACAGTGGACGCATATAATTAAACCACATAGCGTGCATACAGGTGAGCTCTCAGTAGCACCTTTTAATGCAGCAAACCCCAGTAGCACGCAAAGCAGGGATGTCGAAGCTGTAAATTTGACAACTTGGAAGGCGAGGACCAGCCAGCTGTGTCACAAATGTCAAAAAATGAAAAAACCTCTAAGACTATGCCCAAGGTAAAGCTATTCCACACATGGAGTAGGTTAAACCACGAGTGAGCATCGCTTGTTAAGGGAGATGATAACTTCAACGATCCATAGATAGCCTGTGTTGATAGGCGCGCTAGTGAGTGATCTGTGAAGCAGACACACAGCTGATTTGTCTGATATATGTCAGAACGGTTCGTGTAAACTCACAACCACAGCATTGACGGGGCAGTGTTTTTTTTTATATAGTTGTCCGCCGTCGACGAAAGGGAGGGCGGGAGAAAAAAACGTGTGTCTTTCCAGCGGTGCTTGCTGTACCTCGCCATCAGGACCTTGGACAGTTCCAGAGCGCTGTGCCTCGGGCACCGTCCGCATCTGAGAAATGACAGGTTTTTGATTTAAATAGAATGGCTGGCCATAAAAGCGTGGTTCGCTGTAATCGCCGCCACATAGATATTAGCGTAGGGGGCGAGAGCCGCCGTGCAACGAGGTCCTGTATTGAGGAGAAAAGTGTTCTACACCACAATTCGTGGGGTCTAGACTTTTTTGCCGTACACCAGATAGGGACAGACCATTCTTTGCATAAGGAGGCCTCGTGAACAGGTCCTAGCTGGTGTAAAGTGTCATTGTGTCATTAAAGGCAGGTGGGTCATGCCTCTCGGATGCAGTCTCCATACTCCCTCCATAACAGGAGATTATGTCTGCACCGTGGTTGTTTAAGGATGAGATGCGTATCACTCTGATTGAACATAGCTTAAAAGCGATACAATTAGCTCATAAAAGGAGATAACTCGTAACGTCTTGGTTATTACGAATGAAACCACCATAGTTTTGTCTGACCGCATTAACACGGATAACATGGTCAAGAATGCTGCAGTGCTAAAATCACCTAATTAAATGGACTGCATGTACAGTACGAGATGATTGATATGAAACAAACAAGCTATCCACGCGCCGAAGGCTGGTTGCCGTCGCAAGGCATGTCCAACCCACAGCAGATGCCGGGCGACCTCATATCGATAGCACTTCATGCAGCCGTATGTAAATTTAAACATAAGCGTCCCGCCCCGAGTTGATCGCCGGTCACTGAAGTGGTCTTATGAACAGAATGCCATGAGATTCAGCGTTCTTAGGACTCGTTGGGGGGGTACATGAGCCCGCCTTAAACGAGATGCAGCAAGTCTGACTGTGAGCGAGCTCTGGTGTTAAGCTCGCTTCTTGAGCGTCATAAAACGAAACTCATTGTGGCGGGTAGCAAACTAACTCTGTATTTTCCCTTAATTTTTTACAAATGTTGGAGCAGAGCGGACGTGTGAGCGTCTTTCGGATCCACTGATATAAACCAGCCATCTGGCCGAAAAACGTCATAAACCGCTTGACTGTAAGCCTTTTGAATGGCCGTCTGGAGAGGGCACGATTCAAAACGCTTGGAGCTATGTAAGGTCTGAGGCTGCCGTCTCTCTAGTAAGAAAAAATGACGGTCTTAAGACCCTGTTCGCTTGCACTGTCAGTACCATTGCGGAAAAACTGGGGTAGTCTGCGAGCGAATTTCAGTGAGAAACAGTCTGAATTACTGTTTAGAATCCAATCCGGTGTCCCGGGAATGGATCGGCAAACCTGGGTTTGACTGCGAGCGTGGATAGAATTATGGACGGCAGGCCGTGTGTGTGTATATTGACCGCTTGCTGGTAAGGCGTAAATGTGTTTTGTGACACCGCACAGCCATGGGTGTCAATTCACGCTAAAGTATAGTGAGCACGAGAATTGCTCTTTGAGAGGAATTCAATATCATTCAACACTACAGTGAGGTCGCATAACCGACAGTATTTACATGTGTATGTTCCTGGGTAAACAGAGGACACAAAAATACTTCAGGGTAGTCCAGCCGAGCCGTGACTTAACCCTTTATCTCCCAGACAGTCTGTTCTCTGCTCCCGCCGTGGCCATGCTGCGAATGAGGCCAGATGCATCACTTATACCCACACAGCTGGCCGTTCAGGCGGTGATCTGAGCGGGTCACAGAGCAGAGCAGTTAGTCTTGGTGGTTTGATATCAGACTCTAACTCGTCTATGCAGAGGAGGAATCTGCCGTGAGGCCCGCAGTATTGCCGTTGATGAAAGGGCAGAAAAACTGGAGTATATAATTGATGTACCAATATTCAGTGCACTGATATAGGATGGCACTGAATAAAGGGAGGTTTTCGGGCCTCAGCATATTGTCAAACAAATTCGCTCTGCCTCTTATTCTGTCTAAGCTAGAGAGAAAATGTCAGGGCAGAACAAGCATTGTGAGAGTTTGTGTGAGCTCTTCCGGATTGGCTGCACTAGCGGCAAGGAGCCCGTAAGACCACGTACTAACTCTACTGAGCCGCTGAAAGAGACCTCGCCGCTGAGTGTGGGAGAAGTGAGGGGGCGTAGAGCATGAATGGCTGCATTGTGACAAAACACAGGGGCAGGACCAGCCCATGTGTGCTTGTCTTATGCATCTATCTTAGTCTCACGGCTCGCCGTTTGCTCATCTCAGCGAGAGAGGAACAGCAGAGGGAGCACGTACCGCAGATAGAACAGCCATGCATCGTGTGAGCGGTTTCTGTGTGGGAGGTCCCAGGCCGGCGATGCACTCGGAGGGAAATTCACTTGAGCGACTCACTTGAGCCGCTATTACAACAGAGCCTTGCTCTTTTAGCTTTATAGCTTTATATTCAAAATATTGTTCTTACCGGACGGCCGCAGGGGAGACCTCTTCAGGCATGTGTCCGCTGCACAGGGCTCGGATTGCGCTGAAGGAGATAAATGTAAGCGAGATGGCGTTTCTAACCGCACTTATATAGAGTGTAAGCCCCGCTCTTTCGCGGGTTCAAACACCATTGGTCTGTAATTTTTTACAGATGTTAACCAATAGGCTTCAGTCACGGAGTAAACGGGAGTTTACCCCATAGCGTCAGCTTCAAAATAGCTTGAATTAACTCTACACCCATTTCATGTATGCAGAACCATGACGATTGCAAATTTGTTCCCACTTACATTCAGTCTCACCAGCTTTACTCACTAGACCCACTCACTCAACTGTAGTAAATGTGACACAATGGCAACAAGCAGCAATTGCTGGGGCAAGCCAAAAAGGGCACAGGAGAAAGTAAAGTTGAGTTCAGATGAGCAGTTTAAAGAACCTAGGAAAATCTCTTGACGACTCAAGTTGTACTGTAGCAGTAGTTTTAGGCAAAAAATACCATATGTCTATCTCAAAACCACTAGGTGGTACAATGAAAAAATTGTGCATGCACCCTCAGATCATAACTGTGTTGCATCTAGTTAGTTTTATGACTATACACTTTAGTTTAGTGAAGAAACAGTTGTATGACCATAAGGTTGCTTGATTTCAAAGGTTTTGTTTAATTATAGGGCCAACTAGTGGTGGAAGCATACAATTTTTTTGTGTAGCCTCAGACTGTGGTCATACATCAGCGTATCAAATCTGGTGAAAAAATCTCTTTTCGTTGCGAAGTTATAACCAATTGTGAGTAAAAAAAAAAAAATGTAAAGGTAATTTTTCCTTTTTCGCAAATTTCGAACAAATTTTAAGCAAAAACGTGAGTGCAACTTTGGACTGTTGGTGGCGCTAGCGGGTTTGAGATAAAGACCCCAAATTTGCTGTGGGAACTTATTGGACTGTCCTCAATCAGTCTGCCAAATTTCATAACTTTCCTATGTATGGTTCTATGGGCTGCCATAGACCGCAAGGGAACAGGAATAATAGTTAAAAAGAAAACTAACGGATACAATAAGCCCATTCTGGGCTTGACCCCTAAATAGGAATGGTTTGGAATTATTTATGACTGAACTTACCTTTTACGTTAAACTGAAATAAATTACTATGTTGGGTACTAACTGATCTGCCATTAAGTTTTCCTTTACATGTATATCTTCCAGAGTCAGATGAACTCTTTGCTGTGATGGTTAAAGTAGGGTTTGTGTTAATTTGTTTGCCATTTTTGGTCCATTCAAAGGACCAGCCGTCAGAGCTGCTTCCGAATCCACACTGCATGGTGATTTGTTCGTTTGGGAAAAACTCTGTCCAGGTTGAATCCGCGGTCAGCTTTGGAATAGGAATATCTGCCGAAAAACAACAACAGTCAGGCAAAAATAAGTTTATTAGATGTTTCTGCACAATTGTGCTTTGTTTATTATTTGCTGCGTCTTTTACGAAAAATTACAAAGTCAAAAGCAAATTTACATTTATGTATATGCTCCTTTGTTTAAAACAAAGTGGTCAGTAATTGCATTCTCAAAATGACATATCTAAGCGGTATTCTCTGTGAAAAGACCTTTATGCTTCAAAATAGCTTGAATTAACTCTACACCCATTTTATGTACACAGAACCATGACAATTGCAAATTTGTCCCCACCTACATTCAGTCACACCCGCTTTACTTACCAGACCCACTCAGTTAACTGTAGTAAATGTGACACAATGGCAAGTGAAAAATAGGAATGGTTTGGAATTGTTTGTATGACTGATCTTACCTCTTACGTTTAGTTGAAATACATTGCTCTGTTGGGTAACAACTGATCTTCCATTAAGTTTTCCTTTACATGAATATTGTCCAGAGTCAGAACTCTTTGCTGTGATGGTTAAAGTAGGGTTTGTTTTAATTGTTTTGCCATTTTTGGTCCATTCAAAGGACCAGCCGTCAGAACTGCTAACGAATCCACAGTGCATGGTGATTTGTTCGTTTGGGAAAAAATCTGTCCAGGTTGGATCTGCGGTCAGCTTTGGAATTGGAACATCTGCCGAGGACATAAGGAAAAACAACAACAGTCAGGCTACCTAAGTACATTTTGTCACAGTACACGATTTTAGATGTAGCGAATGCTTCCATTCACAACCTCAAAATCAGACATTGTAACATGCATCATATACATAATGCAGACGCTGATGTCAAATGTACTCAAGTTGTACTTTACATTGTAACATGGTTTGTGTAACATTAGCAACACCTTATTAGCTGCTTGATAATGTAGTCAAGCCTAAAGCTTGTGTGGATTGTACGGCCTAGCCTATGCACAGACATGAACCATAAGCCATAGACTACAGCGTATGTTCCATTAATCTGGCGTGTATTTTTTCATTAATATCTGCTGGGTGAATATTAAAACGTATATGCAAACATCAATTCTGTAACCACAAAAATAACAGGGAGTGCCGTTATAAGAGTTTGTCTTGTGATGTCGTTTGTCTTCACACAAGTTTTTTTCAAGTTTTATTTATTTATTTATTTATTTATTTCAAGTGTCTATAACACTTCTCAAATTGTACAACAAACTATTGTATTTATATAAATTGTTTCGCCATCAAAAAACATACTTTTACGGTACGTTTTTGTTTGCGTAAATGGTTTCGTGTAAATTTGTTAATTTAAGGTCTTGACTTAAATTTTGACTATTTTTTCTATTATGGAATTAAATTCTGTGTTTATTGATAATGTTTTTTATTGCGGGGTCCGGGAGAAGATCGCAGCGATTGGCAATTGGCAATTAGCAAGTAGTTGTATGGGACCGGCATTCGTCAAACTTTTATGACCCCCTCCCCCACCCGGTGACAGTTGCTGTCTGACAGGTCGTTTTTATGACCCTTTGACAGGGGGGCGGGCCCATCAATCAAAATCTGTACAAGTTGTCAACTTTAGACAGAAAGTATTTAATGGTTTTATTGCCGGTCATTTAGAGTGATTGTTTTTCCTGAGTGTGTTTTATGTCAAGCGTATGGTGTCATGTTTAATGACGGCTCGTGTTACGACATTTGCTGTTTATTGACATTTGATGTCAGATCTCAACCATCCTCCCTCCTTTCGCACAAGACATGCATTCTTTCACAGGGGTGCGTGTTGTAAAGCGATTAAAGATTTCTAAAACTCAATGTTGGTAAAACAATCCCCCATTACGGTGTCAAAAAAGTAAAATGTTTATTTTAGATTTAGACAAATCATGAACATTGCTACGATTAAAACATTTGTTTGTAACATCACAAGTTATTTAATGAAATATTCCGTATACGTGTATAGTTTAAGCAATGATCTGAGCCATAACCTTCGGAGCCGGCAATACTACAATCTTTAGACGAAAGTCTAAACTAAATACAATTTTAAACGATTCATGAGTTCCGTGAATCTTTTCATAACCTGCACTATAGTTTCACGCGTATTAAAGATCCGGCGGTGTCTGACAAAGCGCCGGGTGAGCGTTCATATCTGCCATTTTAAAATAATGTTAATAAATGTAATTCTGTCCACTATGGCAAAATAGGATTTTATTTTAGATTTAGGGGAATCTTTAACCAAGTCTCTGATTAAGACATGTGTATACGTGCACAGATGGTGACAGAGAAACTTATATATGACGTTAATAAACTTTTAAATGTTTTTAAGACGTATTCACCCCATTTTTGGGTTTTATTTTTAATTAAAGGCTTCTTAAAACATGTGTGAATATGTGTATATTATACAAAGAGTCTTATATTGTCTGCTCTGACAAAAATAAAGTATTTTTTAGATTTAGGGGAATTGACTGCGTGTGTCTTATAAATACAACTTGATAATACGTTTGTTTTGTCAAGAGACTTTTTTTAAAGTCACGCAAGAATAAAATCTTTTAGTTGTAATGGTAAACATTAAATATACTATTATCTATTTAACTATAAGCTATATTTTTCTGATCAACCTCAAAGTTTTTGATGTTGAGCTTATGACCGTGTGTGATAGATATTTCACAGCAGGGTCGGATTGTAATCTAGGTAGAGTCTTTTAAAACTGTAGTGGTAAAATGTAATATGGTAACTCTGTCAAAAAAAAAGTAAAAGGTTTATTTTAGATCATAATCTATTTTATGGCAAACATTACTGTATCTAAAAGTTTTTAACAACACATTTTATTTAATGAAATACGCAGTATGTGTATAGCAATGAATTGTACCAAAACCCCCGTAGGGCGACATTTCTTTAGACTAAATCCTATTTATTTTAAACTATATAAAAGTTTAATCTTTTCAGACATAGTATTCTGATCACAACATTAGATCGCGCTCCGGCGTTTACAAACATACGCGGATGAATGTTCATATCCACCGTTAAGAAACTTTTAAACGATTAAAAACACTTTCATATAATCTTCTGGGTTTTGTTTTAAATTAATGATATCTTAAAACCAACTGGGAATATGTGTTTATTACACAATAAAATGTAATTATGGCCGCTCCGGTATAATAGGGGTTTTATTTTAGATTTGGGACTTTCTTTAACCAAGTCTCTGATTAAAACATGTGAATGCGTGCACCAAAGTTGTCAGATAACGTAGACTGATGCGCACATATATCTGGTGTTAAGAGCCTTTTAAACGTTTTAAGACATTTCACACCCTATTTTGAGTTTAATTCATTAATGTCATCTAATATCGAAGTGTGTACATGTCTATTTACGATAAATGTAACACGGTACGTATTGTCAAAATAAAAGGTTTCTTGAACATGTTATTCCAGTGTGTGGTTCTTGTCTTGCGAGTGTTCGACATATTTAGTGATGTGGAAAAAGTTTGTTGTTTGGACGAACAGTTTCAGTCTCTCTCTCTCTCTCTCTCTCTCTCTCTCTCTCTCTCTCTCTCTCTCGCTCTCTCTCTCTCTCTCTCTCTCTCTCTCTATCACCAGTCCGCTATCAACCAGCAGACAACCCCCCCAGATGTCTGGACAGAGGGAGTGTTGGTAAAATAAAAGAAACTCAGCCCCCATTGACAAAAAGTAATAGGTTTTATTTTAGATTTCAGGCTTCATTACTCAGATACAGATTAAAGCATGTTATTTCTTATTCGTAATTTAAAGAAACTTAGAAGTTTTAAGACATTTCATCACACATCCTATGATGACATAAACCCTTGTGTTAGCCCTTAGAGGACAACAAAACGGGTGCAAATATTATTTATCAACGTTTGATGTTGTTATAAACCAGGTTGTCACATACGTGACAACAATCATTGCTTTAAAGACAAAACATTTAACAAATTTGACATTTTGTTAAACATGGTTGTGTGCGTCCACAAACACAACATCAGTTAGGACATGGTTCTACATAATATTAAAATCACGGGCTTACGTTAAATAGGTAAACCTTAATTTTTACTAAATAAAATAAAAATAAACTATTTTAACATATTATCTGATATTAGGTTAGGTTTAAGATGAATTAGTGTCTATAGCTTTACGAATTACATCGTAAAACCCCCAGCGGATATGGTGTGTGCGTGTGCGTGTGCGCGTGTGCAATGGCTGTTATCACGTGGTGCGGACCGAACGACCAACGCTGCGCGGGTTGTGAAGCGAAGAATGAGTTCAGATGAGAAGTTTTTCCTTCTGAACACAGAACCTTTACCAAAAACGTAACCCCGGATTAACACATCACAGAACAATTTGAACAACCGTGTCGGATTCGTACACACCAGAGGTCTGTTTTATGTTTTGCAGAAACTGTGGAAGCTTTTGATGCAGCCAAGGTGTCCGAATTCGCAAACAAACTATCAAACGCAACGCGGCGGAAACAGTGGACACGATCCTTTTGTTGCTGAGAAAGCGATTGAACTCAGAAACAAACAAGCAAGCAAAGTTGTCTACGAAACTACAGATTCTTGAAAAAGATGGCACAAAGATCATTCGAACGACTACGCAATGGCCAGATGGGGTATGTGTACGGGACCGACCTTTTTAAAGATATGCTTAAAAAGAACTACAAGCGCGAGATGTCCAATCTACTATGTACTGTGGTATACAAAGAGGCCAATGTGTGCATGCCTCCAAACTATTGCGAATCTAACGCCGGTCGTGTAACCAGACTCAAGGAAAAAACAGATGGTGTGAAAATTATAGATGGCTCTTTCAATAACATTGTACAGACAGTTGTACAGGCCCAAGAGGAACCCCGTGTGATTATTAGAAAGGCCCTAGAGATATTTTATGAATGTGACGAGGCCGAGTTCTACATCATCAATATCATACTTATGTCGGCCTTTGTAATTGACGTATGCATTGATATCCTTGTAAAGAAACGAGAAATTAATGTGTGTGAAATCATAGAAAATGCCGTAGATTTCATGTTTGAAAAGGGTCTTGGATCATGCATGCACTTTCTATGGTATCTAGATAATATCATAACGTTTAATGATGACTAAAAAACCAAACCTGTGAGCCAATGGTATATTTTACGCAAGTTTTACAGTTGTTTTTTAGTTTTCCAAAAGTTTCATTCTGTTTTATTTTTTACTCAACATTATGATGGCAATCCATGTCCGTCAACAATTGTATACTTTAACAAAAACTACGTTCTAGTAGTTTCAATGTATGGTCACTGTTGTTTTTCATCATTGATTTTGTTTACTGCTTATGTTTTTGTTTTTTTTTTGTATGTTTTGCTGTACCGGTTTCATAAAAACAAAAAATATACAAGGATTTTTGGTCTTAATGTCTGTGTTGTTACCATTAGAACATTTAGACATCTTGTTCAGACAACGTGTGACATTGCTCATTCTTCATATGTTTTTGCAAATCCACACAGAGAAATGTGAAAGATTAATAGAAATTACATGTGGCTACATCACATGTTTTTTCAGAGGCGTAAAATAAAAGTCAACAGTGTTAGTATGGGAATCTAAAACAGCACATGCACGATATGATCCTAATTTTGTTACCTGACGTCTGTCACATAGTCAAAGATCATCTACTTCATGTCTCTACGAATCCTGACAGAGTTTTAGTTTCATATACACAACACATCAAATGTAAACCACGGTAAACTAAATACATTTGACAGCCAAGATCTCTAATTTTCATCATCAAACATCACTCACTTTTAAGGTACCGAAAGGTTTTTGTTTAATTTAGTTTAACTCAACACTGAAATTTTAGTTTAAGCACACAGAAATGCACAGATTTTACGTTTTCAGTATTCATGTGTACATCACATGGTGATTTCAGTCTCTACTAGATCGATGATCTAACAATATTAGCTACAAATGTTAGCTCTGATTTCACAAAACATCCATTTACATTCAAAACCTATGGATTCAACGCCTTAAAGTCATCATTTTTTATTTCGTTCACATCAACAGCACCAATATTTTTGAATGTGCAAACTGATTTACTTCGTTTTAAACATGTTTGTGCGGTTTCGGTCTAGATTTTATAGAAAACTTCAGAACATGACACCGTTTTAACATTTACAAAATGAAACATTTTACTTTTAAGTGTCCCCCATGAGTATATGTTGCTGCGACAAATACTTTTGATTGTTTGGAAATTATATGATTGCAGAGAAACAACGCAAAAGTTTTGAACTTTAACATAATTTTATATGGGTCCTGATTTTTAAAAACAGTAAGATGTAATGTTTCTTACACACAGATCTAAACACATCACAAGTCTGAATGTTTAATAACATAAAAACCTGTATGTAAAGGTTTGTTGACGTATTTTAGACACAAGCTGTTTATTTTAATCTTTAAACAAATGTGTATGACAAAAGTTGTACTGCCTGAACTGCCACTAAGGGTCGATGCCGAAATGTTAAATCTAAGTATTTGCAAAACAACCTGCACCAACATATAGATGTTTTCAATCTAATGGTAACGGTTTTAAATGTGATCAAACTATTTCAAACAGCACCAAGTTGTAGATGGTTGCGACTTAATTTACAAGGTTTTAACACACATTACTGCTTTGTCACGGGGTGTTTCATCGCATTGCTGATACATGCAACAGACTCTCAAGTTTTATGTTAAAAGGATTACTAAATAAAAACCTAAGCATTCTGTATTATGTTGGCACTGATGATTTTACAAGTTTACAGTTTCAAACATTTTTGCTATATTCGCCGTGAAAGATTTAGTAAATAAATCTAAAACATACACAGGGTTGAGGCGGTCCCTTAATCTTCTAACACGATTTTCAAGAGATTACCAACATGTATGATGTACTAACTGTCAGGGGATCTGTGATATTATTTTCTGAAGTAATTAGCTATCTAAGGGGGCTACTGCACAATAACTTATGCGATAAAGAGTTTGTTACATAACCTATAGAAACGAAACAAGATAAATTACAAAGTCACTGGCATGAGGTTTACACTTAAACAAATCACGCAGATGTTTAAAGTGGTACATATTTTTTATTTCTCATCAAGTAAAAGAAATACATCATATGTTATCATTGTAGTGTAGAAATATCACAACGTTTTTCACGATCGGTTCAATAATTTCACAAACAGCAATTTGATTATTATTTGATATTGTAAATACACACAAACACACAGGTAATAGTCTCTAAATATTCTATAGAAAGCCATTAGCTTCTTGTCATCAAGTTTGTAACAGATGTATCACTACGACTATTTCATGATCTTGAAACCAAACAGTCTGTGGAATCGATACACGCAATGTATATCGATTCATCAGGCTTTGGCGGATCCTTCTTGGGGGCACCGGTCCATTGGAACATCATCAGACATTACTTGAGCCGTACAAAGGGTTGTGTTGTTGTTGTAGGTTGATGGTCCGCCATCAGATACTATGGTGGACTTATTGAGTGCACAGGTCCAGCTGTAGGTTCTCTCATAATTGCTCTGGGGTGGGGTAGCGCGAATGTGTTGGTGTAGCAGTAGGAGTCCATAGTTTCTTGAAACTTGTTAGGCGATTGTGTTTGAATGAATCATACTGGCGCCGATTTAATGACTGTAATGGATAGGCGGAGATAGGAGTCCTGGAGTTAGGGACATTCCTCTCTGGGCGTAACAACTTCACTTTAAACATCTGCGTGATTTGTTTAAGTGTAAACCTCATGCCAGTGACTTTGTAATTTATCTTGTTTCGTTTCTATAGGTTATGTAACAAACTCTTTATCGCATAAGTTATTGTGCAGTAGCCCCCTTAGATAGCTAATTACTTCAGAAAATAATATCACAGATCCCCTGACAGTTAGTACATCATACATGTTGGTAATCTCTTGAAAATCGTGTTAGAAGATTAAGGGACCGCCTCAACCCTGTGTATGTTTTAGATTTATTTACTAAATCTTTCACGGCGAATATAGCAAAAATGTTTGAAACTGTAAACTTGTAAAATCATCAGTGCCAACATAATACAAAATGCTTAGGTTTTTATTTAGTAATCCTTTTAACATAAAACTTGAGAGTCTGTTGCATGTATCAGCAATGCGATGAAACACCCCGTGACAAAGCAGTAATGTGTGTTAAAACCTTGTAAATTAAGTCGCAACCATCTACAACTTGGTGCTGTTTGAAATAGTTTGATCACATTTAAAACCGTTACCATTAGATTGAAAACATCTATATGTTGGTGCAGGTTGTTTTGCAAATACTTAGATTTAACATTTCGGCATCGACCCTTAGTGGCAGTTCAGGCAGTACAACTTTTGTCATACACATTTGTTTAAAGATTAAAATAAACAGCTTGTGTCTAAAATACGTCAACAAACCTTTACATACAGGTTTTTATGTTATTAAACATTCAGACTTGTGATGTGTTTAGATCTGTGTGTAAGAAACATTACATCTTACTGTTTTTAAAAATCAGGACCCATATAAAATTATGTTAAAGTTCAAAACTTTTGCGTTGTTTCTCTGCAATCATATAATTTCCAAACAATCAAAAGTATTTGTCGCAGCAACATATACTCATGGGGGACACTTAAAAGTAAAATGTTTCATTTTGTAAATGTTAAAACGGTGTCATGTTCTGAAGTTTTCTATAAAATCTAGACCGAAACCGCACAAACATGTTTAAAACGAAGTAAATCAGTTTGCACATTCAAAAATATTGGTGCTGTTGATGTGAACGAAATAAAAAATGATGACTTTAAGGCGTTGAATCCATAGGTTTTGAATGTAAATGGATGTTTTGTGAAATCAGAGCTAACATTTGTAGCTAATATTGTTAGATCATCGATCTAGTAGAGACTGAAATCACCATGTGATGTACACATGAATACTGAAAACGTAAAATCTGTGCATTTCTGTGTGCTTAAACTAAAATTTCAGTGTTGAGTTAAACTAAATTAAACAAAAACCTTTCGGTACCTTAAAAGTGAGTGATGTTTGATGATGAAAATTAGAGATCTTGGCTGTCAAATGTATTTAGTTTACCGTGGTTTACATTTGATGTGTTGTGTATATGAAACTAAAACTCTGTCAGGATTCGTAGAGACATGAAGTAGATGATCTTTGACTATGTGACAGACGTCAGGTAACAAAATTAGGATCATATCGTGCATGTGCTGTTTTAGATTCCCATACTAACACTGTTGACTTTTATTTTACGCCTCTGAAAAAACATGTGATGTAGCCACATGTAATTTCTATTAATCTTTCACATTTCTCTGTGTGGATTTGCAAAAACATATGAAGAATGAGCAATGTCACACGTTGTCTGAACAAGATGTCTAAATGTTCTAATGGTAACAACACAGACATTAAGACCAAAAATCCTTGTATATTTTTTGTTTTTATGAAACCGGTACAGCAAAACATACAAAAAAAAAACAAAAACATAAGCAGTAAACAAAATCAATGATGAAAAACAACAGTGACCATACATTGAAACTACTAGAACGTAGTTTTTGTTAAAGTATACAATTGTTGACGGACATGGATTGCCATCATAATGTTGAGTAAAAAATAAAACAGAATGAAACTTTTGGAAAACTAAAAAACAACTGTAAAACTTGCGTAAAATATACCATTGGCTCACAGGTTTGGTTTTTTAGTCATCATTAAACGTTATGATATTATCTAGATACCATAGAAAGTGCATGCATGATCCAAGACCCTTTTCAAACATGAAATCTACGGCATTTTCTATGATTTCACACACATTAATTTCTCGTTTCTTTACAAGGATATCAATGCATACGTCAATTACAAAGGCCGACATAAGTATGATATTGATGATGTAGAACTCGGCCTCGTCACATTCATAAAATATCTCTAGGGCCTTTCTAATAATCACACGGGGTTCCTCTTGGGCCTGTACAACTGTCTGTACAATGTTATTGAAAGAGCCATCTATAATTTTCACACCATCTGTTTTTTCCTTGAGTCTGGTTACACGACCGGCGTTAGATTCGCAATAGTTTGGAGGCATGCACACATTGGCCTCTTTGTATACCACAGTACATAGTAGATTGGACATCTCGCGCTTGTAGTTCTTTTTAAGCATATCTTTAAAAAGGTCGGTCCCGTACACATACCCCATCTGGCCATTGCGTAGTCGTTCGAATGATCTTTGTGCCATCTTTTTCAAGAATCTGTAGTTTCGTAGACAACTTTGCTTGCTTGTTTGTTTCTGAGTTCAATCGCTTTCTCAGCAACAAAAGGATCGTGTCCACTGTTTCCGCCGCGTTGCGTTTGATAGTTTGTTTGCGAATTCGGACACCTTGGCTGCATCAAAAGCTTCCACAGTTTCTGCAAAACATAAAACAGACCTCTGGTGTGTACGAATCCGACACGGTTGTTCAAATTGTTCTGTGATGTGTTAATCCGGGGTTACGTTTTTGGTAAAGGTTCTGTGTTCAGAAGGAAAAACTTCTCATCTGAACTCATTCTTCGCTTCACAACCCGCGCAGCGTTGGTCGTTCGGTCCGCACCACGTGATAACAGCCATTGCACACGCGCACACGCACACGCACACACCATATCCGCTGGGGGTTTTACGATGTAATTCGTAAAGCTATAGACACTAATTCATCTTAAACCTAACCTAATATCAGATAATATGTTAAAATAGTTTATTTTTATTTTATTTAGTAAAAATTAAGGTTTACCTATTTAACGTAAGCCCGTGATTTTAATATTATGTAGAACCATGTCCTAACTGATGTTGTGTTTGTGGACGCACACAACCATGTTTAACAAAATGTCAAATTTGTTAAATGTTTTGTCTTTAAAGCAATGATTGTTGTCACGTATGTGACAACCTGGTTTATAACAACATCAAACGTTGATAAATAATATTTGCACCCGTTTTGTTGTCCTCTAAGGGCTAACACAAGGGTTTATGTCATCATAGGATGTGTGATGAAATGTCTTAAAACTTCTAAGTTTCTTTAAATTACGAATAAGAAATAACATGCTTTAATCTGTATCTGAGTAATGAAGCCTGAAATCTAAAATAAAACCTATTACTTTTTGTCAATGGGGGCTGAGTTTCTTTTATTTTACCAACACTCCCTCTGTCCAGACATCTGGGGGGGTTGTCTGCTGGTTGATAGCGGACTGGTGATAGAGAGAGAGAGAGAGAGAGAGAGAGAGAGAGCGAGAGAGAGAGAGAGAGAGAGAGAGAGAGAGAGAGAGAGAGAGAGAGACTGAAACTGTTCGTCCAAACAACAAACTTTTTCCACATCACTAAATATGTCGAACACTCGCAAGACAAGAACCACACACTGGAATAACATATTCAAGAAACCTTTTATTTTGACAATACGTACCGTGTTACATTTATCGTAAATAGACATGTACACACTTCGATATTAGATGACATTAATGAATTAAACTCAAAATAGGGTGTGAAATGTCTTAAAACGTTTAAAAGGCTCTTAACACCAGATATATGTGCGCATCAGTCTACGTTATCTGACAACTTTGGTGCACGCATTCACATGTTTTAATCAGAGACTTGGTTAAAGAAAGTCCCAAATCTAAAATAAAACCCCTATTATACCGGAGCGGCCATAATTACATTTTATTGTGTAATAAACACATATTCCCAGTTGGTTTTAAGATATCATTAATTTAAAACAAAACCCAGAAGATTATATGAAAGTGTTTTTAATCGTTTAAAAGTTTCTTAACGGTGGATATGAACATTCATCCGCGTATGTTTGTAAACGCCGGAGCGCGATCTAATGTTGTGATCAGAATACTATGTCTGAAAAGATTAAACTTTTATATAGTTTAAAATAAATAGGATTTAGTCTAAAGAAATGTCGCCCTACGGGGGTTTTGGTACAATTCATTGCTATACACATACTGCGTATTTCATTAAATAAAATGTGTTGTTAAAAACTTTTAGATACAGTAATGTTTGCCATAAAATAGATTATGATCTAAAATAAACCTTTTACTTTTTTTTTTGACAGAGTTACCATATTACATTTTACCACTACAGTTTTAAAAGACTCTACCTAGATTACAATCCGACCCTGCTGTGAAATATCTATCACACACGGTCATAAGCTCAACATCAAAAACTTTGAGGTTGATCAGAAAAATATAGCTTATAGTTAAATAGATAATAGTATATTTAATGTTTACCATTACAACTAAAAGATTTTATTCTTGCGTGACTTTAAAAAAAGTCTCTTGACAAAACAAACGTATTATCAAGTTGTATTTATAAGACACACGCAGTCAATTCCCCTAAATCTAAAAAATACTTTATTTTTGTCAGAGCAGACAATATAAGACTCTTTGTATAATATACACATATTCACACATGTTTTAAGAAGCCTTTAATTAAAAATAAAACCCAAAAATGGGGTGAATACGTCTTAAAAACATTTAAAAGTTTATTAACGTCATATATAAGTTTCTCTGTCACCATCTGTGCACGTATACACATGTCTTAATCAGAGACTTGGTTAAAGATTCCCCTAAATCTAAAATAAAATCCTATTTTGCCATAGTGGACAGAATTACATTTATTAACATTATTTTAAAATGGCAGATATGAACGCTCACCCGGCGCTTTGTCAGACACCGCCGGATCTTTAATACGCGTGAAACTATAGTGCAGGTTATGAAAAGATTCACGGAACTCATGAATCGTTTAAAATTGTATTTAGTTTAGACTTTCGTCTAAAGATTGTAGTATTGCCGGCTCCGAAGGTTATGGCTCAGATCATTGCTTAAACTATACACGTATACGGAATATTTCATTAAATAACTTGTGATGTTACAAACAAATGTTTTAATCGTAGCAATGTTCATGATTTGTCTAAATCTAAAATAAACATTTTACTTTTTTGACACCGTAATGGGGGATTGTTTTACCAACATTGAGTTTTAGAAATCTTTAATCGCTTTACAACACGCACCCCTGTGAAAGAATGCATGTCTTGTGCGAAAGGAGGGAGGATGGTTGAGATCTGACATCAAATGTCAATAAACAGCAAATGTCGTAACACGAGCCGTCATTAAACATGACACCATACGCTTGACATAAAACACACTCAGGAAAAACAATCACTCTAAATGACCGGCAATAAAACCATTAAATACTTTCTGTCTAAAGTTGACAACTTGTACAGATTTTGATTGATGGGCCCGCCCCCCTGTCAAAGGGTCATAAAAACGACCTGTCAGACAGCAACTGTCACCGGGTGGGGGAGGGGGTCATAAAAGTTTGACGAATGCCGGTCCCATACAACTACTTTAGCAATACGATCCAACTTCCAACAATACAATCAGATTTCAATGGAGAAATTCAAATCCAGCCCGGCCTTATTTCATTTCAGACGCCATTTCACTCGGATATAAGTCACCACGGGGAAAATAAGGCAATTGCCACTTCTGTATTATGGCGACTTTAAATGTTATTGGATCAGCAGTTGAACACGGAGTCACTCTTATTACCAGATCATAAATAAACAGATGTTTCAGGATTATTAATCACCAATAGGTGGCAGACTAATATCTATTAAAACTCATGACCTGGGGTCTCGTTTATAAAACTGTGCGTAGGATCCTTACCAATAATGTACATATGCACAAAAGCCAAAAATGGCATACGGCAAAAAATATTAAGACTTATAAAACAAAGCAATGTTCCCTTTATAAATCACAGATCACCTGCAAGTGTGCGTACATGAATCATTCTCAGATCCCACTCTGCAATCCCATTCTCCCATTAAGTTTTTTTTTTATAAATCACAACCTTTAAGTGAGAACTGGCGTATGCACGTTTCCAGACCCATTTGTGCTATGCACGCGTTATAAATGAGACCCCTGCACAGCAGCGCCACGTGACACTGGATCCCTGCCCCAGAGCCAACAGTCCGGTTCAAAAAACATAATCTCATTGCTAACAGTTATTTTATTAAGACAACCTGTCTTCTGCTGGCAAAACATTAAAATAATTAAAGACAGCTTAATTATTTCAGTGTACTGTACACCGAAGCATTTAAATGTGGCTTAAAAAAGCAGCTGCTTGCTTGGCAGTGTTAGCTGACGCTTTTTGGTTGCTATGAAATGGGATGTCCGCTGAACTATCTGATACTATAATATTCTTTCAGGTATAATCAATAATTTGTTTAGTCAACAAATTATTATATTATGTTAGCAATGTCTTCTGGTACAGAAATGGACACCCATAGACAGAACATTAAACTTTGCATTGATTTCTAGTTGTTGTGCACAGACATAAGTAAAGGTTTATTTATAACCAAACATGTATATTTATATATGTCTATTATTTTGAAAACACAAGCAACACACATGACACTCCGAAAACTTATTTTGAATTTGCGCCCCCTCGGATAAGCCGTCACGAGCCGCCACTGGTATATTATATTTACTCAGCATAAATAACCCAACAGAATTTAGAGTGTTGATTGGTGTGGTATTTGTCCACTTTGATTGGCCGGACTAAATAAAAGCAAACCTTACTTTAAAAATATCATCCAGGTTCTCCTCGTTTTTTATCAAAACTTTCCAGATATGGCAAGGTGTATGTACACTTTTGACCACCACAACCATGATATAATGCTAAAGACTAAAACTATAGGCTACTAAAAATAAATAAATACCAAAAGTAATGATATTTATTTTGAAAAATAGAAACTAAATCAAAACTATTTATGTACCACTAAAAAGAACTAAATCTAAACTGAAATAAAATAACACATTACAAAACAAAATAAAAACTAATATTTTTTAAAAACTATAATAACCCTGGTTTAAAGTAATTACATTTTTTTGACATACTATTAATTTGGTTTTATTATTTGTTACAGTATTATCACCTGCTTTATATGCTGCCCCCACCACCTACAACTTCATCCTTCCACCACCACCCATAATATTTACAAGAAACTGTATTGTAATTATGTATTTCATTGTATTGTACAATGTGGTTTTCTTATTTAGGGTAACTACGCTAGGGCAACAGGCCCGGATTAATACAGTGTAGTGCCCCAGGATGACCACATTTGATGTGCAACACCCCCTCATCAAAACAAAAAAAAATATTTTAAAAGTCTAGTCATTCAGGGCTCCAGACTTTTTGGTTATTAGGAGCACTGAAGCTCCTGACCGAAAATTCCTCTATTCTCATCTGTAATGTGTTTGGTGTTAATGTGGGCCAGGGGCTTCGCTAGACCCCCAGTGTAAATCTTTTGTGCCTCAGTGAAAATCTCAAGTTTAAATTTTAGCAGTTAACTAGTGTATTCCTTTACAAAGATAAAGGCAAAAACAGATCCAAATGCAATATAGTTACACAATTTAGTCTTTTAAAAGCGACCCAGCAGTCGCACTGACGCGTACATGCACAAATGTCCGCGCGCGTCTTTGCGTTCATCCGCGCACAACTGCATTCAAGTTGACACCATGCGATTAGTTTTGTCATGTGTTCATAGGCTAACTCAAAGTAAGTTTCTAAATAATAATGATAATCTTATTTTGACTCAATCATTATTGGCTTCTGTAGATGGACATCAGAAATGTTTTGTTCAAAGCAAGGAAAGGGAAGCAGAAAGGAGAGATGAGTTTAAGGGAGTCTGTGTTGAAACAGTACAGAGAAATGCACAGCCATAAGCAGTTGAATGATATTTTTGAAGATGTGCGCGATGGGGAAAACATCACAAAAAACTTGGCGAAGACAGAGAGTGTCAGGTTTAAAATACTTATGAACCTTAACAAAAATAAGACACACTCAGACCACAAATGGGGTGGTATAATATTCTGCAGGGAGAACCCAGATTGAGATGTCTCATCAGGAAACACTCAACTGTCTCTCGATCTGAGCTTCTCTGCGGACTGTATTTATTTAGGTTCTAATCACAGGGTTGGTTCATTCCAAAGGTCGAACCTCACAGACCTTCACAATGGTAACAACATCACACATTTTTCTAAGTCTAGAAGAATAGGATTGTCTACATTCTACCAAAAACAAGATAGTAACTTGATGATGTAGCTTGAATATGCAGTAATCAAAGGTCGTATGATAACAAGGGAACATTCTACCCACTATTTCACCTTGGCAGTTTTTCTGAGTAGCTAGTAAATATGATTCTAAGCAAAGGATTATACATTCATAAATGGCAACATAATATATTCAAAAATGTCATAAGAAATACATTTTCTCCAACAGAGAGGTCCTCTTTAGGCTTGATCCTTTATCAAGATTTATTTGAAGTTGTAAATCCTCTGGGGTCCGGGAAAATAAAAAACACAAAGTACTAGCTATGTATCTCACATTTGCAGACCTAATGCCACACAACAGTTCAAGCATTGACCAGATGCAACTTGTTTTTTTGTAGAGAATAAGATTTCAAATATTTTGGTCAGGAATTGGTCATGGGATGCTTGATAAAAGAGCTTCAAGACCTTGAGACCAATGGCATAGTGCTACCTGATGGACAGGTTTGCAAAGGAATCTTGCAAGCCCAACTTGGGCCCACACAGTATTGGAGGTTTTCTTGAAAATTTTAGTGGCAGTAAGTACTTCTGTCGATACTGTGAAATTAACAAAGATGTGTTTCAAGCAGATCCTCTTTCCAAAGCCAACATTTCGGACACCAGAGTCATACAAAAAGCATGTTCAAAACATAGAGGAACATTCTGTTCATAGTGGGGGTATCAAATTTGACTCTCTATTCAACAGCCTTTCTATGTTTCATGTATGTCAGCCTGGGTTGCCTCCTTGGGCAACACTTTATTTCGATAGTCCACTTTAGACATTTTACTAACTATAAGTAACTTTGCAACTACTTATCACCTACCAATCTTTAAAGATTTAGTAGACTGTCTGCTTAATATCTACTAACACTCTATTGTGATGATATCTCAACAGACATTCAACTGTCTATAAGTATCTTTGCAGGTGTATGTAAACTTATTCCACTAACCCAAACCTCTTCCCTAACCCCAACGCTTACAGTCTTCTAATACTCTAATGATAGTTAGTTGACGTATAGTTGCAAATTATTGAAAGTTAGTTGACATGTAGTTGCAAAGTTATTTATAGTTATTAAAATGTCTATAGTGGACTATCAAAATAAAGTGTAACCCCTCCTTGTCTTGGGCATGATTTGTTTCGAAAGGTGTTGTTGCCTCTGATCTTGCATTGTGCATCAACCATCTTGTTACTGTTGATAAACAGTTCACTTACACTAAATTGAATCGAGCAATCGATCAGTTTAAATATTTAGGTAATAATGCAAATGACAAACCTTGTGAGGTGAGAGCAGGAAGTGATAGACTGAGTGACCATGCTGTGCAGAGCTGGTGCCTACTAAGACTGTTACCAGTGTTGATTGGAGAGAAGATTACATCTTCGCTGACAATGAGATTTGGCAACCGATGTTACAATTAAGAGAAATTGTAGCATTGATTTTTGCACCAGCCATTTCTACTGACCAGATAGAGTACTTGAGACTCCTTATTGAGGAATATTTGTATTCCAGAAAACAGGCCTTTCCCAGTTATTCTCTTAAACCCAAGCATCATTACATAAGTCATTATCCAAAACTCATCATTCAGTTTGGCCCGCTTATTCGTTTGTGTAGTTTGCGATTCGAAAGTAAGCACGCATATTTCAAGCAGTGCGCAAGAAAAATGCATAACTTGTGTTAAATGTGTGCTCAAGCCTTGCAGAGAGATATCAGCTTCTTCAAGCATTTCTTAGTGCTGGCAATCTCTTTTCACCAACAATAGAAGAAAAGGCTGCTGAGTTTTTTTTCATCAGGGAATAAGCTGCAAATAATGATTTTGGCCCTGAAAATACTTTGGTTGCTCATAAAGCAACTGTGAAAGGAACCAAATATAAAAGTATGTTTAAGTTCCATTATGAACTAGCACCTTTATTAAAGCGGTTTTATATTTTAAGAAGAGTGCCTTGGTGTCCTTTTGTTATTTTTGATAAAAATATGTTTGTTGTAATTAGCAAGGATGAGGATGGGCTTCACGTTGGTAAGATTATTATGATACTCAATCATAAAAACTGTGCAGTCTCTCATCACTGAAAAGTATAAGGCTTCATGTCTGCATGATATAGGTGTGCACTGCATCACACCAATCAAGAGCTCTTACTGTTGTGTAAACCAGGAGGAACTACTGGATTATTACCCTCTGCCTCAGTATGTAATTTGTGACATGGCACTAATTGTTCTCCACCACTCTTTTCCCTCTTTGTAGTGCAATGAGCATTGTGATTGATGACCTGAGGAGCATCATCCTCAGAAATTTGCCTACAATTTCAAAAGACACTGAACAGGCGTTGATAGATAAGCTGTTGACCTCAGGACTAGAGTCAACACAAGACCTGAAATATGTTACTCAAGAAGATATTTCTGACCTGCTGCCAGCCATTCAACTACAGAAGCTGCCGGAAGCATTAAAAAAAGGTATAGTTATTTCGTGAACCATAGCTCTGACTGGCCTTTTTCAAGCAACTTTTGCAGTACTGGACACTTATTTCTAACTTGCGCTGTATTCTATGAGTTCATTTGATTATTCCCAGCACTTCCTGCATATTAACCTGATGTTATTGTAGTGATGGATGCTGGTATTTGTAAGTAGTTACATTATGCTTGGTTTACCATGTGAGCTAAGTTGAAAATAATTCCAATCACCTAATGTTTAATTTACTGTATAGGCCATGAAGGTGACAAGGTTTTTTATTACTGCAAGCAAAAAGTTGCAAAAGTTGCAAAATCCCATTAGGAATGCATGCTAAATCGCGTTAAATTGTCAGACACATCTCGTCAGTAAAGTCTGATCCTTGATTAGTAGTAAATGACCATCACCTACTTTCAGATGGAGCGTCATTTACTGAACAGAGTCGTAGTGCACTGAAAAGCAATATCCCATTATTTATAGTCCGCGATATTTCCTAGCTTGACAGTCAACTGCGACTCTGTGTAGTAAATGCTGCTCCATCTGAAAGCAGGTGATGGCGATTTACTATTAAGAAACCGGTTTTACTAATGAGATGTGCATGATAATACATAATGCGTGTTGTTTTACCTCTGCTTTTTCTACTTCAGAGACAGAGCTGGTTATTTACAACCATTCCTTCCCCCATACCAGATGTCAGCACTCCTTTAGTCTTTTCTTCATCTAGTCCATCAAGTGTTCAAGAATCTAGCAGCTCTGAAGACTCTGCTTCATTCTCCCAGATCAAAAAAACATGGCCAGAAACATTTGAGATTCCATGGACTGCCATTCCCGAGGACATTCATTTAGCCATAGGAAATGGCAAAAGACCTTCACCGGCAGCTCGGAGACCGATGTTAGAATTTTGGTAGATGAGATAAGAAAGTACGAGCTTAACCCAACACCCTCACAATGTATAACTATCTGCCAAAAGATCATCCGCCAGTATCCTCAGAGTTTTGATGATGTCCGTGACAGTGGTCAGTTACTAGGAAATGGTTATACCTCGCTGTTATTTCAACTTAAAAATCGAATTGAAATCTGAACCGCACCAGCAGCTTTCGTCAACATCGTTCCTCTGGTGATGGACTAAAGAGAGGGCCCACTGATACATAGCAGAAACGTCAGCGGCTGGAGGAGATATACTGTCGAGAAGGAATAAATGGTGGTGAAAGAGCAAAAGTTAACCAACTCTGTTCAATGTGTTCATGGGGATATTAAGCAGTATCCTCAAGCTGAAGTTACTGTGGGTATTTGTGATCAAATGTTTCTATTGACTGTTGCAATAGTTGACAATTTACCTGCTGACATGATTCTTGGTAGAGATATACCTGTCATGTATGATCTGTTACCAACCAAGAATGTGAATTTTTATGAGGATGCTATTGTTAACCTGTCATGTCCTGTGTTGACTAGAGCCCAAGCTAAGGCAGGTCTCCAACCACTGCCAGACTTTGATGATAGTCTGCTGCAGGGTGGAACCAACGGCCCCAGAAGGTCATGCCAACAACGGCGGTTTGAAAAGTACCTGGGTACACCAGTCGCTGAATCAGTGGAAGGTCTCAGTGTTGATGGCTGGGAGATCTCAGAGAATATTGTTGCTTTGCAAAGGGGTGATGTAACATTAAAACCATTGTTTGAAAAGGTTGAATCTGGGAAAAATGTTAATGTGTGCAATGAGAAATATGTGGTGTTGAATGATGTGTTATATTTACAAACTAATGATGTAACACGTTTGATTTTCCCCACATGTTGTTGCCCTATGGTATTACATCTTGCACACACAGTCCCCTGGTCCGGTCACCTCGGCCAACAGAAAACACATGCACGCATCTGTTCACGTTTTCACTGGCCCACATTATACACTGATGTACAGACATACTGCAATACATGTGCCATCTGTCAGAAGACCAGTATTGTATCCCAGCGGGGTCGAGCACCCCTGCAACCTCTCCCTGTGATCTCTGGTCCTTTCAGGCGAATAGCGATGGACATCGTAGGCCTCTTGGAGAAGAGCAGCAGTGGAAATCAGTAAATCTTGGTGGTCAACGATTACGCTACAAGGTACCCAGAAGCATTCCCTCTTCGGTCTATTACCACACCGAAGGTCATCCAGGCTCTGGTACAGTTGTTTTCCAGGGTTGGTATTCCAGAGGAGATTCTCACAGACCAAGGGACGAACTTTACATCGAAGCTGATGGGACTTACCCACGTCAAAGGTGAACCGCTGGTGTTCACTTTGTCACAAACTCATGGAAACAACCTTCTGCCTCCAGCGGTGCCATATTACCAGCACCAGCAATCTCAGATTGAACAGTGCAGTGGCCATAACTTTTCACTCAAAAAGGCCTTCATGCTCATTTTGAGCTTCTTACGGATATAAAAGTTCTGCGTGCACTAGAGCTTTCCATGGAGTGTGGGAGAGCTATTTTGTAGTTCTTTAGCAACAAACCAATGCAGATGTCAGGGCAGTCCTTTCACTGCGCCCAAACCTTGAACTGTCCTTCTGCGTTATTCAACTTCTGATGGATCACTTCTCTGAGACCCAGGAAGGGCTGATCCTTTTTGCAAGTGTAGGTTTCTATTTTGTTTATTTTCTATTGTGGTATCATCCTATCATACAAAATAGACATGGTCCTAATTAAAGAATGAAATGGATACAAGTCATTAATGGTAACTGTATTTTAGGCAACTACACTGCAGCTGATGTTAAAAGGACACTTGAACTACCTGCAACTCCCCGACTTATACTCCTTGGTATGTTTGATAGAACTGTTTGATTACAGAGTATGTAGATTTGTGATTATGATTTTTACTAAAATAATGGTGAATATGATTTTTGCTCATAATTGAGGAGCCCTAGCATATACACATGTTGACTTCATTTTATGTGCAGACAAATCCATGGTAACACACTAAAATGCTTTTTTTAAATAAATGAGTTGGTCTCTAAGATGGTGTAAACTTGAGAGTTTCGTTTCCCTTGCACTCCTTTGCAATCTGGCAGTAGAAATTAATACATTGTCATTATGTTGCTGCTGACATATTGTACATCTATGTTATATTTCAGGTGAAAAGCCAGGAAACATTAATCAATGGATGATTAGTCTTGAGGGGCACATTATTTGTGAGGATATCCAGCCAAGTTTTCTGTCTAGGCTTGCGGCTGTCTTTTCTACGTACTATAATTTCAATGTGGTTCAATGTCAAGCTGAAGCTGCATGCACATTGGAATTCATTCAAAGGTTAGATGACTAGATGCATACATTCAGAAAAAGCTGTCAGTCAATACCCGCGTTGCCAGTTTACTGAAGAAGCGGTAGCACTTTATTTTACAGTACGTGTACTTACCTTGTACATTTATGGTAAATAAGTTGTACTTACCGACAAATGTGTGGGCCTTACTTTTAGGTATCTACATGGTAATTAATTGGTATCATTACTGTACTTACTAGTGGTACATACTTGGTAGTTATTATGTAACTCTAGATAAGTAATAACAGATACATACTTAAAGTGTATGTATACTGTAACTAACCAGAAACACTACTGTACTTACAAATAAATGTACAATATAGGTTTTTAGTATTTACAGGCAAGTCAGGGTAAATGACAGGTATTTACAATGTACATATATGATAACTAATATCAAACACTACTGTACTTACAAATTGTATATACACGATAAATGTACCCAGTAGTTAATGCGTATGACAGTCAATGGTTGGGTTTGCCTGACAGTGACATGTATATGATGCTATATCTTAGGTGGTAGGTCCTATGTAATAACTGTCTAAAAAGCAACACTTTATTTTACAGTCCTGTTTCCATGCAGTAACGATAGACTTACTAGTGAATATACCCAGTAGTTAATGCGTATGATAGTCCATGGTTGGGTTTGTCTCACAGTGACATGTATATGATGCTATATATTAGGTGGTAGGTCCTATGTAATTGTGTAAAAAACAACACTTTATTTTACAGTACTGTTTCCATGCAGTAACCATGGACATACTAGTAAATGTACCCAGTAGTTAATGCATACGGTTATTTAATGCTTGGTTTAAAGTACAAAGACACTGAGTGCCAAAATGGCATATCAGTAATGTTTGTTCTTAGTTATCATATACGTATGGTATAAGTATGGTATAAGTATAACTTACCACACACACTTATTTGTAATTACAGTAGTGTTTCTTGTGAATTACAGTATACATACACCATATGTGCCGGTCATTAACCTACACTGGCCTTCAGGTACCACACACTAATTGTGTATACAATTTGTAAGTACATCAGTGTTTCTGGTTAGTTACAGTATGCCTACACTATAAGTATGTATCTGTTATTACCCAGTACTTATCTAGAGTTATATAATAACTACCAAGTATGTACCACTGGTAAGTACAGTAATGATAAAAATGTATTACCATGTAGATACATAAAGTAAGTCCCACACATTTGTTGGTAAGTACAACTTATTTACCATATATGTACAAGGTAAGTACACGTACTGTAAAATAAAGTGCTACCAAAGAAGCTAATGGACTTTGAATGGGATTTATATACGTCACTTAAACCACACGCCATATACAAACACCATATGCAGTACACATGCTGTTTGTGGTGTTTGCACAATTGTTCCAGGTATTTTTGAGTACCTTTATTTCTATATTTTTTAACTCGTAATAATTTGTACTCACTCAGTTGTTTTCTGGGATACATATGTTTATTCAGCAATTTGCTTGATTTGCACACAGCTACTCATTTTGAGAGTTTTGTTTGTATTTGGATATACACTACCTGCACTTTTTGAGTGGGTTGCATTGAGATGGCTGAATTTTTCTGAAAATATTTTGAAAAATCAATGTGTATTATTTCTGGTGAAATCTTAATGTTTTAAGGACCACATTTATACACTGTCTAAAAACTTTTTTTATATAGCAAGATAGTAAGAGATAATACATACATCTGAAGGTAAAATCTCAATTGTAGCCTTTTTATTAGCTGTCCATTACTCAGCTGATTTCTACAGCTTATTTGTACTGTATATAAATTATACCACTTGAGAAGTCAAGTAAACATTAACTGTACATGCTTTTTACAAGATTTACACAATTACAGCTTCAAAACTTGTGCCGTTAAAAAACAGTAATTAACTGGCAGCACGGTTGGCAGCAAGAAAGTGTTATTTAACAGGGTCTTGCTGTTGCTGAAATTAACAGTTGTTTGATGTTTTTGCACAACAGCAACGAACTGTTAATTTCAGCAACAGTAATACCCTGTTAAATAACACTTTCTTGCTGGTAGTTGATTACTGTTTTTTTAACGGCACAATTTTTACAGTGTTAAACAGTTAGCAGTAACTATGACTGAGATTATTTTAGTATAGCAGTCATAAAATGACTGGTTTCTTAAAATATTGTAAAAATATTATTGTAAAATAAGTTTTTAATCATTGCTATCCTTGTATAATGTAGAAAATATTTCTCTGCTGTCATTATTTCCAAACATTTTATGCCATTTATGCTTCCAAACATGTTAATGTTAGGTATGATGAAGGTTATACTTATAAACATAGAATAGTAGCAGGGCCGTGCACAGACCTTTTGAGGGGCATGTGCTGAAACTGAAAAAGGGCACCCCCTCCAAATAAATATCACTTAATAATCATCTTAATATCTTTATATTTATTCACTATTAATGATTGAAAAAAATCACTATTAATGAATGAAAAATGACATTTTATGATAGCTTGGCATTATACAGTGCAAAGGATATCTGCCCTTGTAAGTTGGCTTTAACAATTTACATCCTGGGTGTTTGTCTGTATTAGGCCTATTTGTAGTCATGTGTTTGTGAAGTGCTCGCTCTTATTTAATTGTAGAATATATTAATTTAAATTTTTGCCTCTGCTTACATACATAAAGTTACATAAAAATATGTTTGAAGAAAAAAAGGTATTCTGTTTGGTTTTATAAGCTAATTTGTATTATTTGGTTAACATGTTTATGTATGTGATTGAGAAGAGGGGGAAATAGGATATTAAAGATCAAAATAGGAGATTATACTATACTATAGCCATACCATAAGCATATTCAACATGTATCTGCCTACCTGGTGCTGAGGACCAGGAACCTTGGTCTTTTGAAGGTGCAAATAACTGCATTACTAAAAAAATATACTAAATACTAAATAGACTTAACTCTATGCAGTTAATTTCAGAATAAAAAGTTATGAACCAAATAATCATACAACTCCCTTGACTAATTCAAGGCATAAGATACATGCATATACAATAAATTATATCCAGATTGCATACTGTAATGAGTGACAGGGCAATATAATGTACATACTTGTATCCTTTACACGTTTTTCGTCTCTATCCAGTTTTCCCAACTGGGCATCTGATGTCTAAGACCTTTCTAATCTGATATGTTTTTGGTGTTAATGTAGGCTAAACATTTACCCGCGCGGGCGCGTCTTCTCGCGTGAGATGTGTTGACTTTAGTTAAACGATTAATACGCGTCATGCAAAAAAACGGTAAAAACCCGACCGTGCATTCCGTATTGTTGTCACGGGTGCCCTTCACATGGGTGAACACTTGTTTAAAAACTGCTCGCGCTTTGTCAAAAACTCAATTTGGTCGCATTTTGCGCCAGCCCTTGCTGCAGTTTGGAGCCCTTAGTGCCCCCTGATTGCCCACTCGACCAATCCCGTCTATGGATAATTCGGCTCTGCTCAAATTTATAAAACATGCGCCGTTATATACATGCTAGTGTTTCTTTCGTAATGACACAGCATTGTACTCAAACAACAAGATACTTATTTACCGTTGCAAGACGTTCAGCTGCCTCTGACTGCTGTGGAACTTCAGCTCGCTGCACTCAGGGGGCGGAGTTAAGAGGTTTGACAGACAGTTTGAGCGGATCCAAAAATATTTAGTTTTTTAATAATTTTATTTGATAAATATATTTGTAAAACACACAGACAGACGTAAATGTTTAACAATAGCATTAATTTATATATTTAAAAAAATAATAAAACACCTCCAAAAAAGGGCACTTCGGAGTGTAAGGACAAAAAGGGCATGTGTTCTGCACAGGTTGAGCCCTATCTGTGCACGTGCCTGAATAGTAGGTTAAGGCAAGGGCATTGTATAGAAGTTTTGCAAACTTCTTGCACACATCAGGCTTTCAAAAAAAGTTAGCAAAAAATGATGGGGCCTGTGCCCCAGTAAAGCTTTATGTCTAGCAACGTCCCTGATGTGGGCTAAAAGTTCTCCAGCTCTCTTTATCTCTCATCTACGCAATGTCTTATTTTAAACCTGCGCAGGCTCGTCTTCTCGCTGTTCAGAGTGAGATGTGTTAACTTTGTTTGTTTTTTGTTGGCTGCGTAGACCCATTGGTAGATTCAACGGAGTGCATGGTGACATTAAACGATTGACGCGTGATGCAAATAAGTGTTTAAAACCTCATTGCGCATTCGGTATTTTTGTCATGGGTTCCCTCACATGCGTGAGTCCTTGTAAAAAAAAACATTTTGGTCACAGTCTGGAGTCCTTGGTGCGCCCAATCCTGTCTATGGATAATCCGGCCCTGTAGGGCAACTATTTGATACATTGATTGCTGACTGATTTTGTTCATGTCCGATTTTTATTTTTATTTAACTTTTTGTATACAATTTGATCATTTTTTGTTGTTAATATTATTGTTACAAATATACAGTTAATATACAAATATACACAATAAATGTTCTGCTTTTAAAGATATAGTAGTTGTCTATATATTTAACATCAACCGATAAAATACATTTTATTTAATTGTAAAAAATACAGTAATATATATTGGAGACTTTACAGTGGCACTGTAAAAAAAATAACAGTAACATTTCCAGTATAACAGTATAATACTGTATGTCACATCTTATAAATAACTGTACTAATACTATACTTTATTTTGCAGTATGCTTAAAATCTACTGTCATTGTTTCTACATTAATTTTACTGTTGTATGAAATGCATCAACTACTGGATAATTGTTGCCAGTAAGTTACTGTTAATTTGACAAAAAACCTTTTACATTGTATTTCTTACCATCAGTTGCATTTTGAGATGTCACTGGTGCAATGACTGCCACTGTAAATTAAAAGAAACATTCAGAAATGTAATGTGTCAAAATGGTTATACCTATAATATAGTAAGATACATTTCAGCGTAAAAATTTGATTTTTTGTAGACAAACACAATTTCCTACCAAATACTGTATCTTACCTGTCAAAAAAAGTATTTTATACATTTCCTTTTGCAGCCGCAGAGTAAAGCAAAGCTGTTCTCCGTCAGTGAATCAAGACACTGCAAAACTAAAATGACTTCCTGTCATTACCATTTAAAAACGTAAACCTCACAGGAAATTAAACCTTTCTTTTTTTTTTAAATAGGCTGTGTCTGAAATAGCATACTGTGACAGTAGAGGAAGTACTACTCATCATGAAGTGACATACATCGCCATAAAAAGTTAGTCGTTAACTGAAATGACATTAAACTAGCGCAATTTAACCACAAAGGACAGCTGTTTAATATGTGTATTTGCGTTTGCATAGAGCTGTATTACCGCTTTCGGGCATTTTTGAATAAAAACACCCTCCTACTTTTTCTTCATTCAATAACTCCTCTCCCAGGGGCTCGTGGGATAGCAAAGGGTCCATCGAATGAACATTTCAGGATCGTGCAGTAGGTAGTAGGTGATCCGGGTACTTTTTGCCTACTGTACTGTTTTTGGAAACCTATACATTTGGACATTCCACTCGCCTCGCCTACTGCTTTTCGCCTACTCATTCATCATGGAAGTAGATGTTTCGGACGAAGCCACAGTTTAAACAATTATAGCTATAACAAAAAGAAACATGAAGATATGGCTTTTTGGTGAACCTACATCCTGTAACCACAGGAATAGCATTTTTTTTTCAATCATAGTACCCCCTGCAGCACTGCAAGGATGTCAAAGCCTAAAATGACGGCATGGATGCTTATGGGCAGAAAAATCATTTGGCGCTTTTGTTCCCCTTACAGAAAAACCAAATGAATTTCACATGTGATCACATGTGAACCACACCAATTTCACATGTGAAAAAACACATGTGATCACATGTGAAATGTGTGTTTTTGGAACATTTTTGTGTGTAAGTCATATATCTGAGTGAAACAGAATTTCACATGAAGAAAATGGTAGGCGTAGCTTGTGTTCCCTTTTGAGGGAACTCAACGCTGCATCATGAAATGGAGAAGAATGCCACTGCGCATCTATAAAACTAGTTTGTCTTATAGGCAGCGATTGATGACATCACAAGTGCAAATGAAGAGTTTCGTTGCAAAACGAGATAACTCCGTTTTTTTAATTTTTCAGAAATCTCGTTTTTGGTTGTGCAGTTCAGGAAATGTGTGTTCCCCTGTCCTCGTTTCATAACAGGTCTGGACACTCATGAGTTATGTGTACAGTGTTTGGGGGTGGAGCACGCTCAGATAGCTCTTGAGGGAGAGGCCTGCAGTCATTGTGAGAATCTCTTGCTGAGGACGCTCCGCTCCCGGACAGCCCTGTTTAATCTGGAGGGCAATATTAACATTCCTCGAGGCTCAGGGCCTGCGTTTGCTGAGGCAGCACGCCGTGTTGCGTCATGGGGATCGCAAATGGAGTTAGCTGAGGTGTCTGAGGCAGCTTCGGCCCTTTTTCAGGCCTCCCTGTCTAGTTCGTTTGCACCTGGGAGAGGTCAGGAAGCCCGTACAGCAGTTTCTTTCAACCAAAGCGGGAGCTCAATGCAATGCTGCGAGGGTTTAGACTTGTTAGTATGCATGAAGATACACAAATCACAGATGGATATGAGGAATGAATGGAGGTTGTCAACTGGGCTGCTGATAAATTTAACAAGAACCTCTTATTGTGGTCAGAGTATGGGAAATATTTAAAATATTTGGGATGTTCATATATTTTTTGAGGTTGTTTTTTTGTTTATATTGGATCAGAGGAGTTAAAATATCTTGATAAGACAAACAGACTTCAAGAGCTAAACCAACACATAACAGAAACAACTAGCAAAAGACTATTTCCACGGATTAAACACTGTCTGTGTCTGTAAAATATCTAAAGCCTGCTTGGAAAATCACTAAACGTGGCTAGATTATGCAATGCGCTGATAAGCATATTACATGCGTCATATTTGCATTCAGAGTCGCTAAGTCAGCAACACTCCAGTGAGAGGACAGACTAATGCCGAGACTGCACGATTATAGCCCTGATATTGACTCGCTGACAGTTCGCAGTCAGAAATCACAGACAAATGCCTGAATTCACAGGCAAATCACGCAAGTGACAATCACACAGTGTGAATTATCAAAAACGCAATCTGAGAGATTCTGACGTGAGATATCTGGCATGCTAGATATCTGGACCTGTTGGAATCATGCCGTGTGAAATGGGTTTTGACAGATAATAACATTGGCCATGACCTAGGGCGAGCAACAAACAGGGCAGCTGGAAGTTCGGGGAGGACTTATGATCCCAGTCTTACGTGAGAACTCTGGTCTTGCTGACCTTGTGTTGTTTCTATGTCACTTCTCGCCCGGGCAAAGTTGTCAAAAATTCTTCCTATGGTAAAGTCATGCAGTGCAATCGCTGATCTATCTTGCAGTGTAAAAACCGCAGCGACTGAACGCTACCCCAGATAGTCATGCAGTGTGAAAAGATCTGTGACCCAAATACTTTAAAAAAATCATGCAGTCTCAAGTCGGCATAAGGTTGTGCTCACACTATGCCTACCATACCGTACCCAACCCAAGTACATTTGACCCCAAGTACATAAGTGCGGTTCGTTTGGCAAGTGTCAGCTGAAATGTACCACGACAGCTTAGTCAGATTCTGAACTTTATCTTTAACAAGTGGTCTATTTAAAACAGCTCCATTTAGATTCAACAACCTCCCTGCAGTGCCTTTATGAAGTGATAAATACAATTTATAAAGCAAAAATAACTGTTTTTCTTCACCATTTTGTGCAATATGTAATAAAAAAAGTTGGTTTATCCTTGATAACCAAAAAAGTACAGGTAAGTAAAATGAAATTCTATAAATATAAAATGATATAACCAAACTCATGCTCAATAACGCTTTTTACCATAAAGGTCATTTTTAAATGTTTGTTATATTTTATTAAAATAACTAATAACAGAAGCACGGTAGAGCCTTGATTATTGTGCACACTTTAGCTCATCTTCTAGCACCATCGTGAATATCTAGAACAGAAGAGAAAGAGGAAGAGGTCAGAAAACTGGAAACTCTATTACCAAGAATGCCTCGGTTTAAATACATCTGTACATTGTTTTAGTGCAGGGGTGTTAAACATACGTCCGAACACGAAAGTACACACAAAATAACACACTACAGTAAATGCGTTGCCTCAGAATACAAACATCTCTGTGATATTATTGGAACAACACATTTTGTGTTGCTTTTAACACAACCTGTGTTTTATTTTAACACAAAATGAAATATAATGTGTTAAAATGCCTCTGGAGGGTGTTAGGAGGATTCCTTATGGCCCACATACTTTTGGGGCCCCCAGAGTTAATTTTATTAGTAACAGTAATAGTAGTAATGTAATATAAATTATGAATGCATCTCCCAAAGAGCTTCCAATGAACAAGTTATGGCTTGTTTCTGCATTTCTGGCAAAATTACACCCCCCCCACTGCATTTCGTCCAGTCTTAAAAGGTAGGGTAACACATTTTGAAAAATGCTAACGGTAGCCGCCTAGCAATGAAATCCCGATCCCACCCTCAAGTCAAATCGCCATCCAAAGTCACGCCTCTTTCCAAACACATGAACACGCACAGATCAGACGGTCACATCTCATGTCTCATTCACCAGTGAGAAAACTTTGCAGTACAAAGTGAATAACACTTCCAAAATAACCAACATAAACAACTGGTTTACATCAGAATTAGTTTAAGCACACGTTCGATTGTGTAGACGTAGTAACTATATCGTTATGCTTATCCGGAAAACGAACACAAATTTCATTAGCAACACAACGTTTCATCAAAGTAGAATATCTGAATCCATCTCAATACAAACATATCGCGTACCTACCTTACCAAAATGAACAGTGCAACGACCCTTTCAGACCCTTTGCCTCCTGCAGCTGTTTCATCTCGTGGTAAAGCAGTAAAGTTATCGATGTTAATTTGGGTTTTTGCTCTTGCTGATCCAGGCAGTTTTTGCTGTTGTTGTTATAAAAGATGCCTTTCATTTTGTGGCTCCTGTGTAGGTTGTCAATTCAGCAGAAAAGTTTGCTGTTCTCGCTGTTTACAGACAGAGCGCACGTGAACGCGCCGATGACGTATGGTATCTGCGTGGACTCGCTGCGCGGTGGGAATTCAAATTACGCTTACGTATGAGGGACATAAAAGGAAACATCCGTTCGGACCGAAATCTATGATTTGTTGAACATTTTTTGGTCCTACGCCTTTCACAGATGACATAAATTTTTACAAATACATTTAAACAACTTAACACAGTGATTGCTATCAGGATGTGAGGAGACTTTTAACCAGCATAACTAAACATTTTTCAGAATCAAATCTGTTACCCTACCTTTAAGGCTGGTTCAGATGGGACGAATTTAAAATCGTCGGACGATTTTCCAACCCTGAGAGACCCCATACACGGCGATAAAACATCGCAGGTCTAACAGTTTTGGTCGTACAGTTAGTGGTGCGCCGCCACATGGCAAAATCAACACATCACACACGAACCGATTTGACTCCCGAGCAGTCCCAGGTCAGACGGGAAATCTCGCAAAATCTCTCGAGATCAAACGTGATTTCAGAGTAAACAATCATGGCGGACGAAGAGGATGCAGTGGCGATAGTTTGCAGTTTGTTTTTAACCAACAAAAAACTTTCTCAAAAGATAAGGCAATGGTCAAAGAAGTGGAGACAAGACAACGCGTGCATGGACTATACTTGCTACATCATGATATGAAGGTGAGTTGTTGTGACCCGTGATTTTGTTTCCCGGTACATCCTCGCTGCCTCGTCACCTCGCTTTCTGATTGGCTACACGTCACAGTCCACAAGCTGCGTGCTCGTTTGTCCACGGGAGACACCACACACGAGAAGAAATCGGGTCAAAAAAATCCAACATGTTGGATATCCCCGATTTGAGATCTGAGCGGTCCCGAGGTGCTTCCGAGTAGACAAGAGCAGTCTAAACACACCACACACGGCAAGAATATCTGATCAGTTTATTTTACGATTATCAGAGCATCCTTAAGATTGTCGGAAGGGGTGAATCGGGGCTAAAATCTGCCTAATTATCCTGCCGTGTGAACCAGCCTTTACTTAAGAGATGGTAAACTGCTGAATTAGAGATGTATAGGAAGTATAAGTCTGGATATCAGAAACTAGTGTGAAAATGGGTTACAATTAACCAGTATACAAAGGTATAGACGGTTTCAGCAGCAACAACATAAACAAACAGCTTTAAACGAACTTCTGGTAGACGTTCACATAGAATCAATAACAACCTGGTCCTTTTACAATAGTTTATTTCTGATAACAAGAGAAATAAATGACATGTAAATACCTTTATTCATATATCATATCTAACTAATATATTAAATTGAGCTAACGTTATTTAAAAAAATTTATGTATACAATGTTTGCTACAGGTTCTTGAATTTTTGCCTGGCTGCCAAACCTCTCCACACAGTTGTGATCCATACTCGTTGTCTTCCCTTGTCTTTAGCAAACCAAAACATTTTATTCTTGACAAGGTATTTGTTTCAAAGATCAATTTAGCCATTAGCCAGACTGATGAATAAATACAAGAAGCTCACTTTGGTTCATGTGCGTAACCGCAACAACGCCTGTACGTCTGATAAAAAGTCTACATATATTATATTCACAGCCCTTCATTTTGCTGAAATACTTCAGTTATAGCAATCCGCTACCTAAGAGTCAATTCAATATTCAATAGGTTATGTTTATCACCACTGAAAATAAGAAGAATGCAATTTTTTCAAGATCTTGAAGTTGTAGCCACTTGCCAGCATTCTCCTGCAAACTATGCTAGCAGACTTTTTGCTAACTACCACTGTGTATGCAAGTGGACTCATACAAATTCAGGCCTCACTCTCACCCGCTCTTCCCCCAGGAAGTTTCACCAACTCTTTCTCCTAGTTAATTAAAGTAAAATAAAATAAAACCAATGAGTTAAACAAAAAGTTCTGATTAGACTATATCAAAAAAGAAGCCCCGAAGATAGATTTATCCATTGTGTTAACCCTTGCTCAAAAAAAGTTGGAGACCCCAGATTTAGTCTATATGAAGCGAACGGTTTTTGTGTTATGGTTCATACACACCACAAAATGTATGTTTAATCTTTTTATCAAAAAATAACAGAACTGTACATTTTCAATTATATTTACATTTGCACAATTAATCATCTCAGCTACATAATCCTTTCATAAAATGTGCAGTACACAATCGAAAATTTGAACTGTACTGTTCTGAAACAGTGTTGTTAATAAAACCTAACCCCTGATTTTTTAATGTTTACTCTACTGGAAGGCCAAACAAAGTAGTTTTGCAACAAAACACACAGCGTCTGCTCGACATGGCGGAAACAACAATACTACAGCGTGATTTATATTTTTATATATTTATGAAAATGTTCAAACCAGTATGAGGTATAGCTCAGGGCCGGCATCAAGGGGGGGCATTCGCGGGCAGTGCCCCCCCAAACAGGTTGTTGTGCCCCCCTACAAAGTTTTTTATTAATTTAATATATATCAAGAATAATTAAAATAAATTAAACATTGAATGTTTTATGACTTGTAATGTAATCAAATGAGGAAAATATAGTTGATATATGTTTTCTTTAATTAAAATAGACCAGTTTCTCTGATTGGATGTATTGCCGAGTCTCACCCGTCTAATGTCTTTAGCATATTTGTGACTTGATACTAGCAACGTGTTTTTTTCGCGGCATTTTATGGATTGTGTAAAATACGTATATTAGAACATTTAGAACGAACCAGCACCGCCTGCTTCATCTGACTTCATGAAAACACAGACTGGCTCAAACTCAGAGATTAGAGGTCGAGGTGGAATTTACAAATCTACAGGACACTGTTTTAAGGAAGTTTAATGTTCGCACACGCCGTCTTCAGCTATTTTAAAGGTAAGTTAGCATTGTTTTAAATTACGTAAGCTTAAATGTGAACTGTGGCTATGGACCATTAACAGCATTACGGCATGATTATGGTAAAGCGGCTTTTTTAAAGCTAGGACGCGGTGTGCGCTGCATTATGAAACCTATTCATTTCAATTGTGCCGTGCGAGGGCGGTTTGTTGTTGCGTCAAGCAAAGCGCGAGCGCCGCGGAGCTCAGCTTGCATTCACGCCGCGGAGCTCAGCTTGCGCTCACGCCGCGGAGCTCAGCTTGCGCTCACGCCGCGGAGCTCAGCTTGCGCTCACGCCGCGGTCGAAGTTCAATAGTTTTGCGCATAGTTTGTGGTCTTTTGCACTTTATACGGGAAATGAGCTGACAGTCTGTACCAGTTGTAGGAGTGTGTGCTTGCACTGTATTTGTTGTTTTAATGTCTTGTTTTTGCAAGTTATTGTTGCTATTGCGTGCCCCCCGTTGGAAGCCAAGTGCCCCCCTGTTAGTTATGGTCTGGCGCCGGCTCTGGTATAGCTTCATGGGCGTGTTTGAATAAGCCATTTTAGGTAGGCGTGAATGAGGCTTCACTTTTAAAAAGAAGATCTCTTTGGATTTTAAACTTTAATTTTGGCAACTTTTGAGATCTTTTATGTGCACAAACATCATTTAACACTCTAAAAACAAAGGAAACATGAAATCATCATATGACTCCTTAAAAGACTGTTACATGAGTAGTTACACAAGTAAGTATTGTGGCACAAAATAAAATGTGGCAATTTTTTAAGCAGATAAAAAATGAGAACTACTGTATATTGTATGGCGGAAGAGCACTTAGTTTGTAGCACTTTGACCTCGGCGTGCAGTAACATCATCACTTCCCCTCTCACAGAGTTTGAACAGAGTTCACAGGAGTGATGAGATGTTACTGTGCCAGAGGTTGCTTAGCGTGTTGTAAATTCTGGTAATACAGCTTTTCTTGTAATGTTTTAATGTTCCAGGTTTGATGCTGGGGTGCACTTGATGTTGCTACAATTGGTAGTATTGAAAATCCCTTATGTAATTTCAGACTCCTGCACTTATTTAATATTTTCTTCTTTTAAAGGTAGGGTAACACATTTTGAAAAATGCTAACGGTAGCCGCCTAGCAATGAAATCCTGATCCCACCCTAAAGTCAAATTGCCATCCAAAGTCACACCTCTTTCCAAACACATGAACACGCACAGATCAGACGGTCACGTCTCATGTCTCATTCACCAGTGAGAAAACTTTGCAGTACAAAGTGAATAACACTTCCAAAATAACCAACATAAACAACTGGTTTACATCAGAATTAGTTTAAGCACACGTTCGATTGTGTAGACGTAGTAACTATATCGTTATGCTAATCCGGAAAACGAACACAAATTTCATAAGCAACACAACGTTTCATCAAAGTAGAATATCTGAATCCATCTCAATACAAACAAATCGCGTACCTACCTTAACAAAATAAACAGTGCAACGACCCTTTCAGACCCTTTGCCTCCTGTAGCTGTTTGCATCTCGCGGTAAAGCAGTAAAGTTACCGATGTTAATTTGGGTTTTTGCTCTTGCTGATCCAGGCAGTTTTTGCTGTTGTTGTTATAAAAGATGCATTTAGTTTTGTTGCTCCTGTGTAGGTTGTCAATTCAGCAGAAAAGTTTGCTGTTCTCGCTGTTTACAGCCAGAGCGCACGTGAACGCGCCGATGACGTATGGTATCTGCGTGGACTCGCTGCGCGGTGGGAATTCAAATTACGCTTACGTATGAGGGACATAAAAGGAAACGTCCGTTCGGACCGAAATCTATGATTTGTTGAACATTTTTTGGTCCTACGCCTTTCACAGATGACATAAATTTTTACAAATACATTTAAACAACTTAACACAGTGATTGCTATCAGAATGTGAGGAGACTTTTAATCAGCATAACTAAAAATGTTTCAGGATCAAATCTGTTACCCTACCTTTAAGGGCCATTTCTTCCATGTAAGATGGAAAGGTAGGTCTAATTTTTCTTCATTTTTCTTGTAAAGCTGTTTAGAATCACTAAACATTGTAAAAAAAAAAGCGTTACACAAATGCTGTAAATGTGACTTGACATTGTTTTTAGCACATCTACTATCAGACACCCTTTCAGTGGGAGTGGCTATTGTAGATTCTTACAATTTGCTGGCCTCATGTATGGGTTCTCATGAAGCGAAAATAGCTGTCACGACGTAAGAGACCACCACGCGACACCGTACAAAAAAAGGCATGCTATATGTGCAAAGTGTACAAACAGAGGTCTGCAATTACGTTTCTAAAGGACGTTTCAGATTGGCTTAGTGATCAGTTTGCATTTTGTCAGACTGAAGGAATATAAGGTGATATGATGTGTAGTAGACTATAGGTTTGTCACTTCCTTCAAATACAACCCATTGGAGTGTTTACTAAAATAGTGCCTCTACCAGAACCATTCACCGTCCTTTATGCAGGGTGAAGTTTAATCTGTGTGATAACTGGGCATTCCTGTAGCTCAGGTGGTGAGCAACCTAAACATCTTGGGTTAGATTCTGGAGAGCACATATACTGATAAAAAATACCCACTGAATGCACTGTAAGTCATTTATCCAACGTGTCTGTATTTGAATGAAATATTGGAAAATCTGTAGATAATAATTGACCGTGTAAAAAGTTCACACATTAGTATAAACAAACTGCATTTTGATTGGTATGCAACACAACACTGTAGTTTTTACACAGCTAGAGGTCCCAAACTTTAACACATATAGGTTTTAGTAAGCTGTTTTTTTTGGGAGGTGTAGGACAGGATTATAAGCTTTGTTTGTTATGAAAATATAATAAACATAGATCATATATAAAAGGAATTTACTTCATTATGTTTGAAAGAGGTCTGAATGAAATATTTCTCTACTTGATCAAGTACTTGTAATTAGACTAAACTACATTTTAAAATACTCTTAATCAGACTAATGCTACTTTTTTATGGATTGCATGATTACATATTATTCACACTATGGCAGTATGATGTTCACAATTTTGTAAATCCCCTATTTTGTTTTTAATTTTTAATAATGAATTTACTAACCACTTACATTAGACAAGATGCAAAAGGAGCAGCACTCAGCGTTTGATCACTGGATGCAAAGGCGTTGATTTGGGTACTAGGGACGCTATAGGGACATGTCCCAACCAATATCAAGGGAACACTGAATTGTCCCTAGCAATAATTTCGACCAAACAATGAATCTATATGTACATATAACCACTGATGTCCATTTGTTTTTTAAGTATTATTTGTTTTATTTAAAATAAAGCAGATCTGGAGGAAATATTTTGGTTCAGTTTTTAAGTTGTCATTTTAGAATTTTTAGTGGCATCACAAAAAGGTTAAAAATATTAACCAAATAACCAAAAATAATAAATAAAATTGAATTATTGTATATTTGTTGTTTTTGGCCTGTAACCTTAATAAATAAGATTATGATAACAAAAATACTATTTTTAAGTAAAGAGTGATAACCTTTGTGACAATGCAGCTCTGAAGACAATTTTATTTATTTCCCCACCAATGTCAAAATCAAACATACTGGATGTATAGACACCATTTCATTTTTAAAGAAACTGTTTAAAGAAACACTTCAGTTTTATTTGTGAGGTGAAATTTTAGACCCAGCAGTGTTGTTGCAGTGAATTTTGTGAAATTCAATATTGTGTAGCTGTTTTTGTTTTTATTTACTTCATTTTAAGTATGTTTTAAATTCATAAAGAGTGATTTTGTTTTATTCAGTGTGTTACTATCAGTTGTGACACTAATAGCAAAGTAAATCTGTGTTAGTATTGTGAAGTATTAACTGTCCGTACATTGCACTTTAAAAATGAGTTTTTAAGGCTCTTGTTTAGTGAAATAGAATTGAAAATATTTTCCCCTTCTTTATATATTTGAAATCAAATAAGATGTCAAAAGTAATCTAAATGTAATCCAAAAGTAGTCAGATTACATTTCCAAAAATGTGTAATTTAAAAGATTATATTACTGATTACAAATTTTGTCATGTTATTCGTAGGCTGGGACAATAAATTGTGCAATTCTGTTTGCTATGTTTCTCAATGAATTACGGTGAAATGCTGCTACATCCAAAAGCCAGAGGGCGCTCTTGTGCAGAAACTCAATGTGCTTCTCAAGAAGAAAAACCATTTACACACACAGTGCCACAAAATGCCTATAATTTATCACTGTTTATTAAACCTTTTCAGGTTTTTTCATGATAATAAAGAATATTTATAAGATTATGTTTCATGAGTGTTGCTTTTTTAAATGGCACACAGGGCACTCGCTCAATCCCATCTATGGATAATCCAGCCCTGGGTGGTGCGGTGGTTATGACAAACGTCACAGCTAGGGTGGCCATTCGTGCCAGTTACGCCGGACACGTCCTGCCCATGTTTTCGGGTGCATACTCCGTAAGTCGCGTTTGTCGACCGCATACGTCATCAAGGTTTAATATTTGAATAAAAATGAGTAACAGTAGGGTCATAAATCTAAAATGACTCAATGTTCACAGAGCGTTTCTGAAGTTTTTTGTGGTTTGGTTTAATAATTAAAACAAAAAGAGCACCTTACCTTTGCAAATATGACCGTGCTTTCAAAGTTTGGGCCTTAACGGATGTTATGCTCAGCAACTTGTTTGGCAGCGTCTAGGAATTTGCAGCATTTGAACTCATGCAGAACTTTCAACATGAGATTGTGTGAGGGTTCATCCACTCATCTGAATCAATGCTTTCAATAGTCTTTCATTTGTACATGTTTGCTGTTGACATTTCGTTTGTCCCTGTTCAGCACACGTTTCCTTTTTTATCCCGTTACATATTTTTTATTCTCAATCAAGATTTAAATATTTTAAGCATATAAAACATTAGACCAGGGGTGGCGAACGTCGGTCCTGGAGAGCCGCAGTCCTGCAAAGTTTAGCTTGAACCCTGATTAAACCTCACCTGTCTGTATTTTTCTAGTAACTCTTTAGACCTTGATTAGCCTGCTAAACTCTGCAGGACTGCAGCTCTCCAAGACCAACGTTCGCCACCTCTTCATTAGACAGACGGCTACCAAAACAATAGCTGTGTCCCAATTCAAGGGCTGCAACCTTATAAGCATGAGACCTTTATTTTAGAAAATTTGACACGTTGATGTAGATGAAACTATTCAACATTATATCAAATTAATCAGCATTAGAAATATACGCAGCATAAAAATAATAATATTAACACAAAACATAACTTACTAATACATAATACTAAAACAGTGACAATAATTTTTTTTTCTGATAAATACACTTTTATTTAATAATGGTTTTAATAGTTTTTTTTTTTTTAGAATATCCATCCATTATATGCAGCCATGGAAGATGCAAAATGACTTTTGGGATATCCTCGACTGTTGAGGATACATTCGTTCTATCCTTAACAGCGCAGTGAAATAAGGATGCATTCTGACGCTTCATTCTTAGCATCCTTTGAATTGGGACGGTCTTACTGTGCATTCAGACCGCCACCGGCGAGAGCGTCAATAAAAGCTCTGGCTGCCCTGACAACGACGCTAAAGAAAAGTTGTAGTGGACGCTCTGACGCTCGAATGCATTCTCTGAACTCCTCTCAGGCGGAGGTTTCCGCCTTCCGATTGGTTGCCAGTGAACATTTCCGCGTTCCGATTGTTTGCTGCCAAACCGCGTCATATCTCATTACCATAAAGTTGAGCTGATTTCAACTCTCCTCGACGCTCACCTAGTACATGACGCGGCGCGCCGCTGCTCGCCGGAGCTCGCCGCCGGCTCTCATTGAAAATGAATGACTTCCGGCCACTTTGACGCTCTCGCTGGTGGCGGTCTGAATGCACAGTTACTAGCCTCAAGTCGCGCTGCTGTGACGCAATCGGTCTTAAAATACCTCCTTAGAAGGTTGCAGCCTTTGAATTGGGACACATCCAATAACACTAGCAGAGCTGGACATTCCTAATATGGCAGTGGCATGATGCATTTTTATGCGGAAAGTGCCCCCTAGTGGTCGGGAACATTTCCGTTATGTTGTGGCTTTATCTTGTAGTGTTGTGAACTTATGTTTGCTTTTTAAATTCTGTTGTGTTGTGCACGATTGGTTCGCCGTATATAACACTGCATATAAAAATTTCCAGTCTTAAACAAAAGCATTTATTCAGCACTTGTGTATATAAAAGTGTAATTGCTCTTAGACAAAGTGTTATGCGTTAATACATAATGCAGTTTTATTAATAATGCACGTGCTACTTTAACTGTTTTAGTAGAAAAGAGAGAAGCTTTGTCTTGATGTTGATTGTTGACAAATTGCTTTAGGTTGCTGTAAAATAGACACAGTGACATTATAATATGGACATACTGATAGAGGCTGTTTGCACCTGCTATTAAGATGTTTTGGTCAATCAGATCACGATCGATCATATAAATATAGGTTTTGAGCTTGTCCACTTTTAACCACAGCCAGAGGAAGTCAAAAACACATTCAACAGGATTGCTTGTGGTGTAGATGCCTAGGCGGTCTTTTGTGGCTGTTTGAACACATTCGATCACATGCACCTATTGATCCAAACATGATTGATCTAATGTGATGTATCGAGCACAATGTTTTTACATCGGTCCTGACTCCTAGCATCATCCCACAGTGTCCAGAGCAGTCTTTAGACCATGGGTAGGCAACGTCGGTCCTGGAGTGCCGAAGTCCTGCAGAGTCAAGCACACCTGAACAACTAATCAGGGTCTAAAGAGTCACCTAAAAACTACAGGTAGTTGAGGTTTATTAGGGTTGGAGCTAAAATCTGAAAGACCGACGTTGCCTACCCCTGCTTTAGACTATAATTGATCAGACTAAAGTGGCTGCTCTAAACGTAAATGTGTCTCTCTCTCGTCCACTTGTGATCCGATCGACCAACACGCATCTTAATACCAGGTGTGAACAGGAAAATGGACACACAAAGCATTACATTTTAAATCCTCAGACCAGTGGCGGCCGGTGACTTCTTTTTCAGAGGGCGCTCGGTGCGAAGTTCATCCCAACATGTATGTAGCCCGACGTGTGTGGTTCCTTATTTCAAAATATGTGTTCTGTGCTTCGAGAGATCCTGTGTGCATCACGTGTTTTGTGAAAATAAAGGATTTATGAAAAAAGAGATATTCGCATAATCTCATGCGTAATCAGAGTTTAATGTTAAGGGAGTGTCTTGCGTGTCTTTTGTGAACGCAGCGTCTCGCAAGATCGCTGAAGAACGCATATTGAGAAACAACCATAATTTGAAAAAAGGAACCACACACATGACACGCCGAATACTTATTTTAAATTAGCGCCCCTCGGTTAAGCAGTCACGAGCCGCCACTGCCTCATACACAAAATGGCATACATTTTCACCTATTTAAAAGATGTTAGGCCATTCGTTTCTGCTGATGGTGAATCTTCACCTTTAATATATTAAAAAAGGCAAATGTTTAATTGACATTAATGGATAAATGCTGAAAATTACTGTAATCTTGTCTTTGACTCACCCATTAACACACCATCAACATGAGTGACTGAAATACGATCCAGCTGCAGTTCCTCTTTTTCCCCAGATTCTGAAAGATCACAACAGACAAAAATTAAACTCATTTAAAACCTTACATAATAGGAGAAAATCCTCCTACGGATGTCAATGGTGCTCAATAATGGTTTGGTTACAAACATTGCTTAAAATATCTTAATTTGTGTTCATCAGAACACAGACATTAATGCAGGTTTGTAACAACATGAGAGTGAGTAAATGATGACAGAATTTTTAATTTTGTGTGTGCTCCTTTAACAACATGATTCAACAAATCAGTAAAGTTTATTATAGTATAGCATTTGTGATATAAAACCCTTATAACTAAAGCAATATCCCTCGAGTAGGAGTGTGATAAAGCTATATATCATTGTTATACTACACAATATACTAGCAGGGTTAACGTTAATTCCAAACACCCTGCGCCTTTTCAAGGAACGAGACGCGTGTAAACAGATAAAGAGAGAATGATTGAAACCATCAGATTCTAGAACCAGAAAGAACTGTTGTATAATGATCATTACTTTATCACTGTGTATTAAATTGTCAGTAAATCTTGTGAAAGGAAAATACCTTTTTCTAACGTGTTACTGTCCATGTACTCCATCAAGGGCGAAGTAGTTTCTGTAATCAAACAACCATACAAAGTAAATATAATGTGAAAAAAGTTTACCACAGACTAAGACAGATGGTTTTATGTGACTCTATATGTAAACTCCAGGCTAATTATGGGATTAGGAGCATGAAAGTTTAATTTTACTCAGTGATTTTGCATTGATTTCAATGTTTGACTTAATTCTGTCCACACTGAAGATATCAAGATTTTTTATATGTAGGATGATTTAACATTAAACCACAAAATATTACTTTAGCTGGGATACGCAGGCACGGTCACATACGTGTAAATAAGCAAACTGTATAGAAAACATTTATTTATATAGTGTTTTTACAAATGGAAAAAAATTATTTAGCTCACTTCTGGACGGACACACACGCACGCACGCACACACACACACACACACACACTTACGGTTTTTGGAATCTGCTAGTGAGATAAACAAGTCTTCATGAACTGGCTCTTTCTTCTCTAAAGATAAAAAAGAAATGTTTCATTAGTAATAATGCAGGGTAATAATAACACACAAAAAGTTTAAAATGTATAAATGACATTTTGTAAAACAGTAATAATAGCAAGTTGGTTTATACTTTCATCAACTATTACACAGACACACACAATGTATAATGTTTCTGTTTGTACCTGGTTTACGAGTGACCTTCAGTACGATGCATCCAATGATCAAAATGACAAAACAGCAGACAAAACAGCCTGAAATGGCCAGCAGTATTTTTCTTTTGAACACTGCAACAAGGGACAGAAATGGACAATAGTTACTGCACTGGCCAATAAAGTGAAACTTTTTATTGGTAGAGGAAATTTTGTGGAAAACCAAATTTCAAAAAAACATTTTTTTTCTTTATATTACATCTCTTTATATTATATCATGAATTGTTTATTTTATTTATTTTTTGTTGTTGTTTATTTAATTGTTACATTAATAAAGTATTAGTACACAGTATTTTCAAGGTTATATAGGGATAGCAGCAACACTGGGACAGTTTGTTGTTTCTGTACAATTTCTGATAAACTTTTAATGCAATTGTTGGACCAAATAACTAGTCAAGTTGATTCCTCCACCAGATCCTCTAGGACCAAAATAAATGACCAGCTTAGTCTACTCAGTTGCCCATGGTAAAATTATTTGATGATACTGATTATACATAACACGCAAATTGGTGTAATGTGAATGACAGTTTATTTATATAGTGCAAATAATGCAAATATTACTTACAAATGTTATCTACTGTAATGGCACCTATTTGCTTCTTATTCTTCTGTACCACCTTTTGAAGTCAGTCAAATTTAACCAGTATTTGAAACACGAGCAAACCACGATCTTCGTTTTAAATGTTTACTTCCAAAACATAAATAAAAGCTGTTACATAGTAGACATGGTACGCACGGTCAAAAAACTGTGTTGCTTCCATCATATCTAACTTCAAAACTAACTGAACACATTCAATCGCATGCGTTATGACGTAGTGCGATCTGACTGGAAGCTCAAAATAACTAAATGTTATCAGATTTAAACATTACTAAATATGCATTTTAAAGCAAAAAGATCTTATGAATTTTAATGAAATATTTTCTTATTAATTTTACTAAATTATTATTTTAAATGAAATTATTCCTATGTGGCTCTTACATTACCCGGCCCCTAATTGGTTAGGCAAGAGGACTAAGCAATTATAAACTTAAACACAAAGAGCCAAACTTTTTTTCCCATAAATTATCAACTGGTTTCTACTTTCTTCACTCTTCTGACGTCGCCTCTTCCAACAAGCACAGTTTGTTAATAGGCCTTTCCAGAGTGTTGGTCTTGGTCTTTATCCTCACTCTTCGCACTATTCCATTGGAGTCTGGCAACGTTTCAACTACCCTTCCCATGAGCCAGGAGTTTCGTGGGGAAGAGCTATCCACTAGTAACACAACATCTCCCGTCATGAAGTTTCTTTTTGGCTTTAGCCATTTCTGGCGCTCTTGAAGAAGTGGAAGGTATTCACGGGTCCATCTAGTCCAAAATAAATCCACAAGATATTGAACTTGCTTCCATCTCTTTCTTGTGTACATGTCATCTTTGCTGAAAATCCCTGGAGGCATTTTGGGTTGAGATTTCAACAGCAGTAAATGATTGGGTGTTAGAGGTTCTACGTCATTCACGTCATCTGACATTGTTGTAAGTGGCCTACCGTTGATGATGCTTTCAACCTCACACATTATTGTCAGAAGACAATCATCGTTCACTGCTTGCTCTTTCAAAAGGGAATTTAAGATTTTTCGCACAGTCCGAATTTGTCTTTCCCAAATCCCGCCTTGGTGCGAAGCAGCTGGGCTATTGAATATCCACTTTATTCCCTTTGGTTGCAAGGCCTTTTCAATCTTGTCATTATCCAGCTGTTGAATGGCTTCTCTCAACTCTCTTTCAGCGGCCACAAAATTTGTGCCATTGTCAGAACGCATGATGGTAACTTGACCTCTCCTGCACATAAAGCGACGAATTGCATTAATACAGGAGTCTGTGTCGAGGCTATCTGCAACTTCAATGTGCACCGCTCTGAGAGTGAGACAAGTGAACATCACACCGTACCTTTTGACTGTATTTCGGCCCCGCTTGACATCAAACGGCCCAAAGAAATCAACACCGGTATTTGTGAAAGGAGGCTTATCTGGCAAGAGCCTATCTTCAGGCAGGTTTGCCATCTTTTGCTCACCAACCTTTCCATTAATCCTGCGGCACACTGTACATTTGTTGATTATCTTTCGAATTGCAGAATTGGCTTGTGGGATCCAGTATCTGCATCTCAGTTGTGCTAAGACATAGCTGCGTCCACAGTGTCCTGTTCTTTGGTGTATGTCTCTCAAAATCAATGTTGCAACTTTGCTGTGCTTTGAAATAATTGCTGGACGTTTAGCGTTTTCTGGCATGGCAGACTTGTTGAGTCTTCCACCAACCCTTAACGTGTCATCTTGAAGAATCGGATCCAATTTGAACAGTTGACTGCTATGACTGAGCTGTTTACCTTTCTCCAGCACTTTGATTTCTTCTCCAAACTGCTGTCTTTGACTGAATTTGATTATTTCTGATTCTGCGACAATCAGATCATCCAAAGTAAGTGATTTATTTTTTGTTGCTTTGAATTTCTTCATTTGTTGTTCCAATTTTGATCTTTCCTTTTCAGGGTCCTTTTCAGTTTCCCTGATCTTTCTTGATATTTCCTTTCTTTCCTCTTTCAGTTTCCACAGATTTTCCTTCACCTTTAAAATCCAGGCAAATGCTCTTTTTAGTTTATGCCAGTCTGAGTAATAGCTGATTAGTTTGTCAATTGGATTCATGTTTTCCTTGACATTAATCATGTTGACTGTAGCTCCTTTCTTGACTTCCGGATCATTTTGAAGGCTTTCCTTCCTTTGCACAGGTTGTTCCGGCCAGTCACGTTCCTTGTCCAGCAAGAAGGCCGGCCCATTGATCCATGTTCCTCCTTGCATCAAGCTTTTAGCTTTCAGGCCCCTACTGGCTTGATCTGCAGGATTTTCTGTTGTTCTGACATACTTCCACTGTGATGGCTTGGTTGCTTCTCGGATCAACGAGATTCTGTTTGCAACGAAAGTTTTGAGACGAGCAGAGTCACTGTCAATATATCTGAGCACAGTAGTACTGTCTGTCCAAAAAATAGATTGTTGCAATGGAACTTGAAGCTCTTGATGTAACATCTTATCCATTTTAACAGCGACAACTGCTGCGGTCAACTCGAGTCTGGGAATAGTGACCAGTTTGAGTGGAGCCACTCTTGCCTTCCCCATGAGGAATGCACATCGTTTCTCACCTTGGCTATTCTCTAACAGCAGATAGGACACAGTGCCGTATGCAGACTCAGAAGCATCTGAAAAATGATGTAACTGTGCTACTGCAGTGCAACCAAAATCTTTAGGCTTCAAACACCTGCTCACATGGAAGGTAGATAGATGACTGACATCTTCGATCCATCTTTTCCAAACTTCAGCGTGTTTTCCACCAATGTTCTCATCCCATCCGTATTGTTCTTTACAAAGATCTTTCAACAGGAGTTTAGCGGGCAAGATGACTGGAGCCAGAAAGCCAAGGGGGTCGTAGATGGAATTCACGACTGATAAAATTCCTCTTCTGGTCATTGGCTTGTCTTGCAGCTTCATACTGTAGGTGAAAGTATCGGTTTCAGTGTCCCACTGTACACCGAGGGTCCTCTCGACTGTCAAAGCGTCATGTCTTAGATCCAAGTCCTTCACTTCACTGGCTCTATGCACTTCAGGGATTGTCATTAACACCTTCCTGCTATTGCTCACCCACTTTGTTAGAGTGAAGCCTCCACTGGCACACAGGGTACGAAGATCTCTAGCCAGGGTCACCGCATCTTCTTCTTTAGCTACACTTTTCAAACAGTCATCTACGTAGAAGTTGCGCAGAACTGTCTGAACAGCTTCTGGAGATACATCAGCCTTGTGATCTTCAGCAGTTCTTTTTAGTGCATATGAGGCAACACTTGGTGAAGAAGTGGCTCCGAAGAGGTGCACAGTCATTCGAAATTCCTTCATAGGCTCGTTCAACTTGCCATTGGGCCACCAAAGAAAACGGAGTAGGTCTGCGTCACGTTCCGGCACCTTGACCTGGTAAAACATCGACTCGATGTCCGCCATTATAGCTACTGGCTCCTCACGAAATCTTAAAAGCACACCAATTAACGTGTTGGTCAGGTCAGGTCCTTGGAGCAGTTCACTATTTAGAGACCTCTCTTGAAACGAAGCTGTGCAGTCGAAGACCACCCGCAACTTATTTTTCTTTGGGTGATACACCCCGTGATGTGGTATGTAAAACAGCCTGTTGTCATCACGTTTCAGCTGTTGGACTGGAACTTGGACAGCGTAGCCTTTGTCAATGATGGTCTCCATGAAGCTTTTGTATTCTTCAAAAAATTCAGGATTCTTCTTGAATTTTCTAAGCAAACAAGCTATGCGCTGTTCCGCCACACAACGGTTATTAGGCATTTGGAGCTTCTCATTCCTTAATGGCAGTCCAATGCTGTAATGTCCGTTCTCAAAAAGTGTGGTTTTCTGTACAGACTGCAAAAATTGTTTGTCTTCACAAGACATCTCCATTCGATCATCATAGTAACGCTCTGGAAAGTCAGTGTTATACTGTTGGACCAGTAGTTTCTCAATCTCCATCACAGAAATTCTGTTTACAGAAAAGGTAGGTGTTTCATTCATTGCATCATTCAGTTCCTTTCTTACAGGTCCGTTCACAACCCAGCCTATGGCAGTCTTCACAGCATAAGGGCCTCCATCCTTTGCATTAATAACATGCCATGGTTCCATTGCTCTTGAACAGTTAGCTCCAATAAGCAGGCCTACATCCGCTTTTATCTCTGGCAAGCGTACTTCATTTAAATAAGGCCACTTCTGGATATCTGACCTTTTAGGTATGTTTTCGATATGAACAGGTATGTTGCTATGAGTAAACACCTTTGGAAGCTCAATGAACTTGGTGTCCTCCAGCCCGCACACTTCCAAGTCTGATATGACGAAACTGTTCATGAGCTTTTGTCCTCCAGGTTTGTCTTCACCCATAGTGCTAAGCAGTATTCGTGTTGGTTTCCCTTTCACGTTTAATTTCTTTTGCAAGTCTTCTGTGCAGAACGTTGCTGTGCTTCCCGGGTCGAGAAAGGCGTACGTTTCAACACACTTGTCACTCCTTTTCGATTTGATCTTTACCGGTACTATTGACAGCACACATTCCGCTTCTCCGGCCCCCGTGAGGCTACAGGATTCTTGCAGAATAGAAACTTGAGCACAAGATACTTCACTTCCATGTCGAGCATCTTTCTTTTCAGGTAAGACAGAACCTTCTTCCTTTTCCTTTATTATGTGCAGAATGTCTGGATGCTTTAAAGCACACTCTTTACACTCAATTCTTCTTTTGCAGAATTTGCTAAGATGACCTGGAACTAAGCATCCAAAACACAAGCCCTTCAGTTTTAAGAAATCCACGCGCTCCTTATGTGGTTGTTGTTTGATTTTGCTGCATGAGGCAAGGGTATGTGATTGCTGGCAGTACAAACACGGCTTCTCAAAGGCACTCACAGGTTTACTGATATTTGCTGGCATAACATGCATTTCTTGAGGCCCTTTGCCTTCTGTGAAAACATTTGTTGCGAAACTGCTTCCACGGACCTCTTTCCTTCCATGATATTTTTCTTTTTGTTCAATCTTTCCACTTGAGATTGGACGGCTGTCTGAGATATTACCAAAGAGGGGATCCATCGCTATTCTAGCTTGGCGGTCTATGTAATTTACCAAATCAGCAAACCTTGCTCTCCCACCTCTTCGCTCTTTTATGTCATAAGCTTCAGCACGCCAACGTTCTTTCAATTTATATGGTAGCTTAGACACCACTGTCCTTAAATTGGTTGGGTTATCCATCTCCTCCAGGAATTCAATGTCTTCCATAGTATTGCGACATCCAATCAAAAACATTGCATAGGCGCTTAATGCTTTCCCATCATCAGATTTTACTTGAGGCCATTTGAGTGCTTTGTCAATGTATGCGCTGGCAATCCGTAATTCATCCCCATAGTGCTTATGAAGTAGTCGCTTCGCCTCGCAGTAGCCTTTGTTTGGCGTCATATGAGCACAGCTGCGAACAAGCTCTTGAGGTTCACCGGCCGTAAATTGTTCCAAAAAGTACAGTTTGTCTTGATCATTGCTGGTTTTCTGCTCTATTGCCTGCTCAAACGCCCTCATGAAAGACTTGTATTGTAGAGCATCACCCTTGAACACAGGAATGTCCTTGGTTGGAAGATAAGATAGCTGCTGTTGTTTTACTAGTAGCTCAGTGATCACATTCTGTTTTTGCATAACCGCTATTATGTCGTCACCTTTGTTAGATTGAGCATTAGACACATAATTGAAGACTGTTTGAGATTGTTGTTGTATTTGAGAGTGCTGTGTATGTGATTGAACATGAGTGCCCGTATTAGCTTGCTGTGGAAGCAAAATGCTAGCTCTTTCCATCACATGTCCATCTTGAGGCTTTTGCACTGCCGCGTAACTACTTAAACCATCTTCAGATCTTTCATATTCCTTAAGCACCCTTAATTTTGCTTTACTCTCAGCTAACGCAGTTTCCAGCACTAACTCTTCCTTTTCAGCTTTGATTTTAGCTGCCTCAAACTCAAGCTGTTGCATTTTTTTTAGTGCTGCAGCACGTTCGAGCAGGGCTGCATGCTCCGCTTCCTGTCTAGCTCTTGCTGACGATACTCGTGACACAGCTGAGGTGCGACTTATTTGTGATCTACGCAGACTGGAATGTGTGACATCACTGACCCCTACCTGTGAAACACTGTCATTTGGTTTAACAGTTTCTTGCAGATAGTCAACCACATTTGGTTCTTTTTGCAGCACCTTTTCCACTGGCTGGCTGAGTTCATGCTCAGCTGCAATCCAATTTTTTGTCTTTTTCATAAATCCTCTTATTGCTGCCATTTTAGGTTCAAACCAGATCTCTTGATCATCCATTTTTCCATTTTCAGTCAAAAGATTAGCAACTTCGTTGTTGAGCCGTTTAAACTCATTTAGTAATGTTGCAAAATCATTTTCCATCATGTATTTCACCCTTTGTAAATTTTGAGCATCACTCATCATTGTTTCCAACTCCTTTCTTTTGCTTGTCAGAATTCCTAATGTTCTTCTTCTCAATGCAATGAACCTCTGCAATCTCTCTTCTAAAGCCTTCTCTGTCATCTTATGTGACCTTCCCTTTTCCATTGTATCCTCAAAACATCTTTGTTCATTTCCTTCAGCCATCTTACAAATAGCAGAGTTAACGCTTTAGTCGTATGCAAACGTTTCAAACACTTTCTTCAATTAACCGAGTGCAAAACAACTTCTAAAAGATCGCCATAACTCCACATTGACTGAACTGAGCTTGCTATGAGCATACGTTTTACAGGGAAAAGTTGTCATACCTTTTTTCTCTTCCAAAGTCACTCATTATTTTCTTGTGCGTCTCACGTATTTTTAAGAAAAAAAGTCCCCACTTCAGCGTGCAGCGTTACTTCTCCGTTGACTAGCCGTTAGCTAACGAAGCTGAGGAAAGCAGAACAAACAGCGGTGAAACTGCCGATTGGTATCGATCCGACGCGTGTAAGCTGGCATCAACTCGTTGACACTTGTTTGTGGCGAAAAAGTCCAATCCGCTGTCTCCTTATCCAACAACAAGCTAGCAACGTCCTCCTTTATCCAGGTAATCCAGCGTCGATCTCTGATTAGCAAGTTTTTTGACTATGTAATGGCACCTATTTGCTTCTTATTCTTCTGTACCACCTTTTGAAGTCAGTCAAATTTAACCAGTATTTGAAACACGAGCAAACCACGATCTTCGTTTTAAATGTTTACTTCCAAAACATAAATAAAAGCTGTTACATAGTAGACATGGTACGCACGGTCAAAAAACTGTGTTGCTTCCATCATATCTAACTTCAAAACTAACTGAACACATTCAATCGCATGCGTTATGACGTAGTGCGATCTGACTGGAAGCTCAAAATAACTAAATGTTATCAGATTTAAACATTACTAAATATGCATTTTAAAGCAAAAAGATCTTATGAATTTTAATGAAATATTTTCTTATTAATTTTACTAAATTATTATTTTAAATGAAATTATTCCTATGTGGCTCTTACATCTACCATGAACGGATCACTCAAAGAGGAGTACAGCGGTCGTTCTGTCCTTTTCCCTCTGCATTTAAATTCATTTTTAATAGTTTCTTCGGTTGATTTGACCTTTAATGTACTTGAAGATTCATTCAGCTCCTGATTGTTCTCAAACCAGGTGTAATTCCATGTTTTATCATCTAAAACCTTACAATTCAGTGTCAGGATATTTCCAGCGATGATGTCACTCAATTCAGTGACCAGCTTCAGTGAAGCTGCTGAAAGAGCTTAAAACAAACAAATCAATTACTTTATATTTGTTATAATAATAGTTTTACAAAAGCAAGACTAGTTTTTTTTGTTATTGTTTAAGGCGAGTGTGTTTCTGTTATGTGCCACTTCTGCCAATAATTTGAATTAAAGGAATAAACTGGAAAAACACTAGAAAAAATTAATAAACTGAAAAATGACATTTAAAGGTTACAAAGAATGCATTAAAATAATCTGTTTTGATATATACATAGAAGGTATGTGGCTTTATTAAGTGCAAAAATGATCCAGCAGCATGTTAACATGTTCATTTACAACCCTAGGATTTGCCTTCAGAATGAAATGGTCTATTATTACCTTATTTGAAAGGGTCATGAATAATAATTTTGAGCTTTGCATGGCATTTTAAACAAGTCTCTCTAAAAAGCTGAATTTTACTTTACATAGCACCCCTGCCAGTGGCAGCAACTGAATAAAGACACATTTCATTTGTTGGGCTTCATTCTGTTGGTCTCATTAAATTTATTGAAAATGTTAATAATTAATGTCTGTTAATAGTAAACAAATTCTGTGTGTCAAGACATTGAATTCAACTTACAGAGGTTATCATCAGCATTTTCTCTCAAATTGCCTTTTGTATTCGCACAACATTTCTGTTTGTTTGTTAGTCGAGTTTTCCCTTTGCAAAGCAGATTGAGTTTGCTTGCAACATGACACAAAATTCACTGTATACAAATGACACACTTTTTCTTGTGACAACTTTAAACCAATGACTGCTCTGTCATGAGGTTGTATCCTGCATTAAAACTGAAGTTACCAGTAGTCATTTGTATGTTCACTTACCTTTAACTTGCACTTTTTCCCCCTTACTTTTGATTGAGAAGTCACGTCTCTTTGCTTCGCAGTGATAGTCACCAGTGTCATGGACCGATGCTGAATTAATAATATAATTTTTATTTGCAGTAGGTTTTGTTGGCTTTGAGTCTTTGTACCAATAATATTTCCATGCGGCACCTGACATGTTGCAAGTAAGCTGGACTTGTTCACCAGTGTAGGAAAACTCAAATGATGGCTCTTGTTCTATGGTTGGTTTAGGCGTGGAATCTGCACACAACAGTTGTATGGTTAAAAATCCATCCTCAAACATTAACTGCCTATTCTTGATAGTCTGAGGCGAAGGCTACATTTACACAACAACAATTTAGTAAAAAACTGAAAGTGTTTCATTTTGTTTTTTCTTTTCTTTTTAAAGAAAATTTGTCAAAAAAATCCATCACTGAAAATGCACTGGGTGCAGTACAGAGCGTTTCGACTGACACCATAGGTGTTTGTACATAAACTGTCATGTGAAACAGAAGTAGGGATAAACGCCTATAATCCATCCCACACCGAAGTGTTACTAAACTTGATAGAAAAGCTTTATAACTTTATGCTGCCATGACATGACACGCGCATCCTCACTACACACGCCCCTTACAGCATTGTTTATGCATCTCATTTATCGTTTCCTGATAACTGCTTCAGTCTTGCAGTTTGCGACGTTTCTTGTCGTGAATGTTGATCACTACGAACTAGACAATAAAAATTAATAACATTTTCGTTGACTACATTAAAATACAAGCCTGAATGATAGCTAAAAAATAAACATGATAATGGTTTACAAAGGTTTTTGTAACTGTTCCACACAGTTAAAAGAATGAGGGCCATTTTTATTAAAATGGCAAAAGCTTCCTGCTTTGCTACTGTTTGGACGCTCTTGCTTACTGCTCTGCGCTTTGCTCTATTGCTTTTTATATTCTATCTTATAATTTTAACTTCAGCAAATCAGCATAGTGCTCAAACAACCAAGCTTGGCATCAACGTTAAATTACAAACTTTCAGGACTGGAAGATTACAAAAAAGTGGAATTTTTCATCCGACTAGCCTCCCACCGCCATCATCTTACATTCCAGAAGGAAAAACACAGCTGCCCTCATTCAATAGGATAAGAAAAAGAAATGCCTCATCAAAAATCTACTTGCTGCTCAAACTGCCACAGACTTTTACAAAGGATTGCTGTTCTTGAAACAAAGTTACTTACAGGACTACCAAACCAGACAGAACACACAAAAGAGCTTCGTCATCATGGACGCCCTCAGCATACAGCCGGTGAGATCCATAAATCTATTGATCAACACACTAATCAATGGTACAAACAGGGAGCGAGACCAATCACTAGAGAAATCAGACTGTCACAAGCATCACATTTTGCCGCAGTAGCTTCCTCTTCTCCAGATACAGCTAGGACAAGGATTGCAAACACTGACTTTCTACAACCGCCTATACATCTTGAGAACAGATTTGAAGTATTAATGAATATGAGTGAGGAATCCCCAAACGTGATAAATGTGATTGAACATCGATCAAATCAGCCAGCAGCTAACACTGATGCTAACTGCCGCTCAAGATCATGCAGACAGCAGGACTCAGCACAGAGCGCATCCGAGCCCAGAACTCTGATATTGGGCGACTCACTTATCAGAAACATTAGCAACAGGGACTCAACTACATGCTGCCTTCCACAAGCAACCGTTTCTGAGGGAACTTCAGAACATTCTGATGAAACATAAGACTGTAAATCGAGTTGTCATTCATGTGGGGAAGAATGATATTCACAAAGAGGGATTTAAGAACCTTTTTTGAACCTTAAGAGGGATTTCAACAAACTTTTTGAAACACTCAGAACAGTGAAAGTTCAGCCGTTCATCAGTGGACCACTTCCAGCAAGAGGAACAAATAGGTTTTCACGGTTGCTTGGATTTAATTTATGGCTGCAAAAAACCTGCAACATAAAGGGACTGAACTTTATAAACAACTTCAATCTTTTCTGGAGTCAGAGACAACTATTTAAACAGGATGGCATCCACCCAAACAGACTGGGTTCAAGAGTGTTAACGGACAATATCTACTTCTCCCTTCATCATCCTTCAGCAGTGTGTGCCAATCCACTCAACCTGAATGGCACACACACACCTGGACAGAGTATGAATGACCACAGGACTTCTCTTCAGCACCTGAATAAACATGACGTTGACAGATCCCACAAGGGGGGAGATAACACCACGCAGCCACAACAACCACTGCTAATGGACACAATCTCAGCTGAGTCCTGCCCACAGAGCTCACCACAGTCAGACTGTGTCAGATTAGAACTGCTCCAAGATTCAGCACCCAAGGACGATTTTCTGGAAAACAGCCAGGGAAACCAGGACAACATATCACAGCCTCCGCTCACATCAAAGCAACAGGACTCCTCACTAGATATGTCATTCCTCTCTCCAGCATCCCCGCTTTTGACCTTCTCCGGAAAATGGAGGAACTGGTTTATGCTGGAACTAAACTATCCCACTCTATTGCTGCGAGTCCCCAGATTTCAACCAGATAATGGCAAGCCCCCCAACCACCAAAGCCAGTGGGCCCAGCTCCCCCTCATCATCCTGTGAGAGCTCTTCGGTCTCTGACAAAACGCCAAGGCACACACCCTCCTCCATCTGCTGTAGGTGAACCAAAAACAACTGATTACAGTGATGTGTCGGGTTCCTGCTACGATAATACTAATTTTATCAAATATTTAAAGAAAAGCATTTTTTAAACATCTGTTCACTTAAAAATAAATCACTTCTAGTCAACGACTTAATAACCACAAACAACCTGGATTTTGTGTTTCTAAATGAAACATGGCTAGAAGAATGCTACAGTGCAACAGTCTTCAATGAAACAGCCCCTCCTTACTTTACTTTACTTTTACTTTTATGTCTGCAGAACTGCTAGGAGAGGTGGAGGTGGAGCTGCTCTTTTTAAACATGTCTATCAATGTAAACAAGTGTCATTTGGGAATTACCCATCTTTTGAATATCTGAGTATTGTGTTAAAAGGTACTCAACGCATTCTACTTATCATTATTTACAGGCCCCCAAAATACTCTCCAGCATTTTTTGAGGACTTTACAGAACTGTTATCAACAATTTCCTCAGAGTTTAACTGTTTTGCTATTGCTGTAGATTTTAACATTCAGATTGATAAGCCAGAAAGCATTATGGCAAAAGATATCACAGCTGTTTTAAATACTTTTGATCTGATCAACATGTACATGGACCCACACACAATCGTAGTCACACTCTAGATTTAATTATCAGTAAGGGTGTAAACATTTCATCGATTGTTATTAAGGATGTAGCACTGTCTGATCATTTCTGTATTTTCTTTGATATATTGATCTCTCCTACTATTGAAACTAGATCTTTGTCTGTCAAAAAGAGATGCTTAAATGAGAACACCAGTGTGCTATTTATGAAGGCTATATCTTTAACACCAAGCATATATGTGGACTATGTTGATTTTCTCCTGATTCCTTTCACACTTGAACCTCTCACACCAAACCATCTGCTCTTGTTGAAAGGAAAACCCCTGCTGCCACCAGGAGTGTTTAAGAAGGAGGATTGTTATGCCAGACGAAGATGGAGACAGGTGCAGTACATCGCTGACCTGTTTTGGAAGCGCTGGGTCAAAGAATATCTTCCCCTAATGCAGGAAAGGCAAAGTGGAATATAGTCAGAAAAAAACTCAAGCCAGATGACATTGTGTTGATCATGGATGAAGCAGCACCACGCAATTCATGGTTAATGGGAAAAATAATAGAGATCATGCCAGACAGCAGAGGACATGTTGGATGGGTCAAAATATGGACCAGAAGTAACATTCTCCAATCACCAAGCTGTGCCTTCTTATGGAGGCTTGAGATTACCCCCACTCTTACCTACTTTCTCTTTTTTTTTTTTGAAGAAGAAGAAGAAAATCTTTGAAGAAGATTTTTTTTGGAATCTAAAACAAATGAACTATATTTAATGGCTCCATGTTTTTTATTGTAATTGTCAGATAAATATTGTAGACAATTAGGGGCCGGGATGTTGGAGCCATTTTTGCTATTTTTTGGTGGTTCCTTTGTTGTTATGATTATAATAATAAGTTTAAGTTTTCTATGATATTATAATATATTATAGTGAATTATATATTTATTCATTCTTTGTCACAGGGTGTTCGGGCAATAATAGGCCCAGATTCACATTAGTTTCTATGTAGCCCCACCTCCTTTTGTCTAAAGTATATCATGTGATCACACAGGTGTTTTTGATTAGAGCTGGCAGGAGTGGGAAAGGGACACAGTTTTTTGACCGTAAAAAGGATCTGTAAAGTATCAAAAGGCAAATAAATGATTAAGCAAGAAAGAATCTGCGTGTCATAAACTTCACTGACTGCTCCTGTCATAGCGGCTACATGCAAAGTGAAAAATGCATTGGAGGCCGTATCAATATGTCTCCTGTAAAAGTTAGGAGAAAAAATGGAAGGCAAAAATCGCATTGGAGAAACTCAACAGCGGTGCAGAATATGAAGAGACAATGCAGAAAAGCTTAGCGCATATGGCGGAAGACAAAACTTGTAGTCCATTATAATATCTATAAAGACAGCCTTCTTGCTTTCAATGTGGAACTAGGCAAGGTTAGACAGACTTTCTTCTCAAATATTATAAACAGCAACATAAACAACACACGCACTCTTTTTGCTACCATAGAGAGACTAACAACCCCCCCCCCAAGTCACATTCCAAGTGAAATGCTCTCAGACAGCAAATGCAGTGAGTTTGCTTACTTCTTCTCTGAGAAAATCAATAATATCAGAAAGGTGATCAGCACATCCTTCAGCTGCGCCGGGGTCAGACAAATCACAATGTCTGATTTCGAAGCCGTAGATGGTAAAATTTTGGAAGAAACAGTACAGCATCTTAAAACATCAACCTGCGCCCTTGACACACTCAAAAATTTTTTTCAAAAGTGTCTTTAACTGTTTAGAAATAGATCTCCTAGAAGTGGTAAATTCATCACTTATCTCTAGGACTTTTCCAAAGTCCCTTAAAACTGCAGTTGTTAAGACCAACCTGGGTAACACTGTGTTGAGCAACTACAAACTAATCTCATATCTTCCTTTCATAGGCAAGATCATTGAAAGAGTTGTTTTCACTCAGCTGAACAAATACTTAATTTCTAATGGTTACTTTGACATTTTTTAAGGGGCGTCAAAATTGCGTCTACTGCGCCTACTTTGCCACTTGAACATTTTGAATGCATTCGCGCGTCTAGAGCTAAGTAGACGCATTGAAAAAGCTAACATTTGACGTGTGTCAGAGGCGAAAATAGGCTTCTTGTTGGAGGGGCAAGTGCTATGCGGTTGTCTGTTTGCAAGATGGCTGATGTTGATTGTGCATTTATCGAGAAAATTACCGGTTTGTATTTGGTCACCTTACTATAGGGGGACAATAGTTTAAAAAACGGCAGGAATGCCGCCGGTCAATAAACGTCACGTGACTCAAAAGTGAAACGTGTATTTTCAACTTACCAGGTTGCCCAATGTCCTCACTGACACTCTTCCAAGCGAGGTCCTTTTTATTCTTGTCTCTATAGAAATAAGAACTTGTGTCGTATAGCTCCAGGATGCTAACGGACAATATCAAGCGTTCCTTCATTTTGAATGATTGACTTCGGGCAGGGCTGCCGCCACAGCAGCAAGCAGGCTCCTGATTGGTTAACGCAGTGCGAAAATTTAAAACTTCTTTTCAGGTTAACGCAGTGCGAAAATTTAAAACTTCTTTTCAACTCGGGCGTCATCTGAAATTCACGGCAAACACAAAATGCACAAAAAACACCATTTGCGCGTACCGAACCATGCGCTTAATTCGCACAATGAGGCAGAATCGCGTCTACCGCGTCTCGCTAAACACCTCATTCACGCCGCAAGACGTCTTCACATTGACTTAACATTGAAATCACTCTTAACATTGAAATCACTCACGCTTGATGCCTCTACCGCGGCTGGTGTAAATGTAGCATAAGAATAAAATATTGTGCTTCTTTAAAAATCATTAAAAAACATGATGTGCTCTCTGCTGCGTAGGTTTTGGAGCACGTCAGAAAAAACACGTTATAAATATTTTGTATAAGCCTATTTATTTTATTTTTTCTCCCAAAACAGAGACATAATCATTATGTTCTGTTGATTTAATGCTATTTGCGCATGATACTAAACGCCTGGGGAAAATTATAATATTTGATTCATTTATAAATGAGTGAACAATGCGAATCAAGAAGGACTTTATTACTCTATTTAACTCTTTCCCTGCCATTGACGAGCTATCATCCACCAGGTTGCGCACTTTCACAACTTTTACAACCCGGAAGTAAAGTCTCACTTGAAAGAGAAAGAACTCCATGTATGTTTTAAAAATCCATCTGCATCTGATCTCTATCGAAAGTCCTCCGCAAAATTGGAATTATCTCAGCTTTTTGCTCAAAATTTTGTGTTTTTGAAGAAACCTACCCATATTTGAGAGGTGATGAAAAGAGAACTAATAAAGATAGGATGAAACATTTTTTGTTTGTTTGAAAGCAAAGGGTCTGTTCTTTTATTTTATATATTTAAAGAAGAACATTTTCTGGAAGGCATAAAACTTTTGTGAAAATCATGAAAAATGCTGGTGCTGGCTGGCAACTTTAAGACAGCCAGTCTGGCAGTGCGGACATCAGTAATAAAGTAACATTTAAAAAGATATGAAAACCTAAATTAATATGTACATTTGTTGTGGAATATAACTTATCTTATAAAAATCCTTTTTTTGCCAATGGGGGGGCCTATGAAGTATTGTGTTTACATGAGGTAAGGTATAATCGCAATATTGCCAAAATCATATTTAATTTCATTATGAGAGTGCATGTAAACATGGTCAATAAAAAGCATCAAATTCCAACTGTACATACAACCAAAAATAAAACCTTTAACTTTTGTAATAAGCCAAAGCCTATTTAGGAAATGGTGCAATGATTAAAACAACACAAGAACAATAAAATTAGCATAAAATCTTTTTTGTCGTTTTATTTATTGTTTTCTCATTTTTTCCTGTTTTTTATTAAACCATTTTCACTTGTGTTTAGGGTTCGATTTTAGATTTGTTTAAGGAGGTTATTAAATATACAGGTTTCTAATTTTTTTTGTCTATTTTTAAGCCATGGTCGCTCGAATTTGGGGTTAGAATTGGGGTTTGGGTTAGGATGTCATTTTTTTTTACTTTTTATTTATTTATCTTTCACACCACAAAAACAACAAAAACATTATCTGAGGCAATTAATAAATTAAAAATAATGAGAATAATAATAGTGAACAATAAACAATATTAATATTACTACCTCTTATTATTAAACCTAATATGGACAACAAACATGTACTGTACAGCCATATAGTAATATAAAGTATAATACAAATATAAAAAAGAGCAAAAACAACACACATTTTTCCAATTTATAAATCTAGGTATTCTTTAACCATGTATCAACCGTGTTTAATTTTTGCATCTTGAAATAAATATGTTTTATGTTCTGTATTACTCTGTGTTGTGTTTGTTTCTTTTTTAAAGAAAACGGAGACTTTAAATCTTCTTTACAAAGCATAAATAGTTCCTCACTTTAGATGAGCTCACAAAAATAATTAACTGACCACTTCTAAATGTTTTATAACGACCTGAATTAATCATGAATTACAGTAGGAATATGTGTTAATAAAGCATTTATTAACACAATGACTAACTTATTACTATACGTCTAAATAATAAGATGTATAAATAAATGTTTAGATATTTTATTAATCATTTATTTACATTTCCTAAATGATCTTATGACTGAAAACATCTTAATAACTGATCTGTAAATAATGTAAAACTTATTTTAGAAATGATGAACTGATCATTAATAAAGCATGAAAAGACAATTATTAAACACATTATATATAAGCGTATAAATCAAGAATAAAGCAATGTTAAACTACTTACTAATGTCTATTAATGTTTAATAAATGAAGAACTGACTATTTAGTAATGCTTAACTAATGCTTTACTAATGCTTCATAGTGTGCTGTTATTATAGAGTGTTACCGAATTATCTTTACAGCCATTTCATGTATACAGAACCATGACAATTGCAAATTTGTTCCCACCTTCATTCAGTCACACCAGCTTTACTCACTAGACCCACTCAGTCAACTGTAGTAAATGTGACACAATGGCAAGTGGAAATATAGGAATAGTTTGAAATTATATGTATGACTGAACTTACCTTTTACATTTAGTTGAAATACATCACTCTGTTGGGTAATAACTGATCTGCCATTGAGTTTTCCTTTACATGCATATTGTCCAGAATCAGATGAACTCTTTGCTATGATGGTTAAAGTAGGGTTTGTTTTAATTGGTTTGCCATTTTTGGTCCATTCAAAGGACCAGCCATCAGAACTGCTTCCAAATCCACACTGCATGGTGATTTGCTCATTTGGGAAAAACTCTGTCCAGGTTGGATCCACGGTCAGCTTTGGGATAGGAGTCTCTGCCGAGGACATAAGGAAAAACAACAACAGTCAGCCTAAATAAGTTTATTATAACTCTTTAGATGTTGCACATTATGTATTGTTTATTACCCCTGTGATAAATAATTTTATCCCTTAAAGCTCATCTTTGATACTCAAAATAACATATCTAAACGCAATTTTTTGTGAAAACATATTCATGCTTCAAAATAGCTTGAATTATCTTTACAACCATTTCATGTATGCAGAACCATGACGATTGCAAATTTGTTCCCACTTTCATTCAGTCACACCAGCTTTACTCACTAGACCCACTCACTCAACTGTAGTAAATATGACACAAAATGTGACACAATGGCAAGTGGAAGTATAGGAATAGTTTGAAATTATATGTATGACTGAACTTACTTTTTATGTTTAGTTGAAATTCATTACTCTGTTGGGTAATAACTGATCTGCCATTGAGTTTTCCTTTACATGCATATTGTCCAGAGTCAGATGAACTCTTTGCTATGATGGTTAAAGTAGGGTTTGTTATAATTGGTTTGCCATTTTTGGTCCATTCAAAGGACCAGCCGTCAGAAGTGCTTCCAAATTCACACTGCATGGTGATTTGCTCATTTGGGAAAAACTCTGTCCAGGTTGGAGTCACAGTCAGCTTTGGGATAGGAATATCTGCCGAGGACATAAGGAAAAACAACAACAGTCAGGCTAAAATAAGTTTATTATAACTCTTTAGGTGTTTTTGAATGTCAAGGTGTGGTGTTGGAGGAAGACAAGATGACGATGAAGTAAATAACTGTAATGATACTTTTAATGAATACATAGACTGGAACTTAAACAGCGACTTGATACACAAACATAACCAGAAACATAAACAATGACCAACCAAGTGAGGAAGACAAACAGAGTATTTATAAGGTGACTGATGAGGATTGCTGGAGGTGTGATGATTACAAATGAGGCTCAGGTGAGGGAGAGTCAGGGATCATGGAATAAAGTCCAGATAGTAATAAAGGGGAAAAACATTAGGGTAACTAGAATGGGACTGTGACAGTACTCCCCCCTCCCGGAAGGTGCGTCCTCATGCCTAGAAAATGTACTTCCAGGGAGGGGGTGGGCATCCTGGAGGCTGGGACTAGATGGGAATACCTCCAGGATGGTCCATGTAGCACCAGTGTCCACAAGGTACTGCCCGCACCAGTGGCCATGGAGGTGCAGGCAGTTCGGGTAGCCACGGAGGTGCCGGCAGGACACCAACAATCACAGTGACCATGACACTGGGGACAGGTAAGCACGGAGGGCTCACGGTCACTGCGACCATGGTGGTATGGCCAGGAACCAGGTGAAACAGTTGACTGAGGTGAAACTGGTGAAACCAACCACTCAGGTGAACCAGGTGAGACAGGCGATGCAGGTGAACCAGGTGAAACAGGCGACTCAGGTAAACCAGGTTAAACAGGCGATTCAGGTAAGTTAGGCGATTAAGGTAAGCCAGGTGATTCAGGCGATTCAGGCAAGCTAGGCCACAAGGGGTGGGTAGGACAGGTGGCCACAAGGGCAGGACTGGAGGCGGTGGCAAGACCGGAGGCGCCGGAAGGACACCAAGGGTCACAGTGACCATGACACTGAGGACAGGTAAGCAAGGAGGGCTTACAGTCACTGCAACTGTGGTGGAATGGCCCCCCCAAAAAATTATTTGGGCCACACAGGGAGTTCAGGGCATTTGGGAGCGGTCATCTTGGGCCGGGCAGAGAGTTCGGGGAACGGCCATCCTGGGCAGGGCATATAGTTCCAGGAGCCCCAATACAGCTACCTTTGGCTGGGCAGAGAGTTCAGGGAGCTCCGGTGAATCAGGTGAAACCAACGACTCAGGTGAACCAGGTGAAACAGGCAACTCAGGTGAACCAGGTGAAACAGGCGACTCAGGTGAACCAGGTGAAACAAGCGACTTAGGTGAAACAGGTGACTCAGGTTAACCAGGTGAAACAGGAGACTCAGGTGAACCAGGTGAAACAGGCGACTCAGGTGAACCAGGTGAAACAAGCGACTCAGGTGAAACAGGTGACTCAGGTGAACCAGGTCAAACAGGAGACTCAGGTGAACCAGACAGCTCGGGTGAACCAGGTGAAACAGGCCACTCAGGTGATTCAGGTGAAACAGGCGATTCAGGGAAGTCAGGCGATTCAGGTAAGCCAGGTGATTCAGGTGATTCAGATTCGTTGTATTGAGTGTACTCACAGGAAACGTCTCGGTTACGTATGTAACCCTCGTTCCCTGAAGGAGGGAACGGAGACGTCACGTCGTGACCGACGAATTGGGAACTCGCTTAGAGAGACCAATCTGCTTCGAATACTACTAAAACGCCAATGAACTTGGCATTGAGATATTTGCATAATGCTGGCGCCGCCCCGCCAGGTGCGTATATAAGCAGCAGGTGCAAATAAGGAAATTAGCTTCTTTTTCGCTGAGAAAGCCGGAAAGTGTGACCGGCCGATAAACAGCAGGTGGCAGCACCTGTGGCGACGGGACGTGACGTCTCCGTTCCCTCCTTCAGGGAACGAGGGTTACATCCGTAACCGAGACGTTCCCTTTCAGTCGGTCACTACGACGTCACGTCGTGACCGACGAATTGGGAATCCCTATCAAAACGCCACTAGGGGCTGACCTCTTCCAGTGACAGTAATGAACGTATTAGGTGTCGCCCAACCAGCAGCTCTACAGATGTCTGTTAGCGAGGAACCGCGAGCTAGAGCCCAAGATGAGGCAACGCTCCGTGTGGAGTGCGCTCTCAAATTAAAGGGGCAAGGAATACCCTGAAGATTATAAGCCAGGGCGATAGTATCAACTATCCAATGAGACATCCTCTGCTTAGTGACAGCTTTCCCTTTCTGCTGGCCACCATAACAAACAAAGAGCTGGTCTGAGGTCCTGAGGCTTTGCGTGCGATCCACGTAGAGTCGCAGTGCGCGTACGGGGCACAACAAAGCCATGGTTGGGTCTGCGTCCTCCGGAGGCAGCGCTTGCAAGCTCACCACTTGATCTCTGAAAGGAGTAGTGGGAACTTTGGGCACGTAGCCTGGTCTGGGCCTCAATGTTACGCTTGAGGCAGCAGGACCAAACTGAAGGCACGAGTCGTCAACAGAGAATGCATGTAAATCCCCTACTCTCTTCACTGAGGCCAATGCTAGCAGGGTCAGAGCTTTCATTGATAAAAGCTTCAGACTCACAGACTGCAAAGGCTCGAACGGGGGGGCCTGAAGGGCTTTCAGCACCATGGACAGGTCCCAGGGAGGAATAGAAGGAGGGCGCGAGGGGTTTAGCCTACGAGCGCCTCTTAGAAATCTAACAACCAAATCATGCTGGCCAACTGTTCTGCCGTTAATAAGTGAGTGATGAGCAGAAATAGCAGCGATATCAACTTTAATGGTGGAGGGTGACAGCCTACCGTCTAACCTATGTTGAAGATATAAAAGCACGGTGTTAATAGGGCATTCTCTGGGGTCCTCGCGTTGCGAAGAGCACCAGGTGACGAAAAGGTTCCATTTAAACGCGTAAGCCCGTCTCGTAGACGGAGCTCGTGCCGCGTTGATTGTGTTAGATACCGCTTGCGGTAAATCACCTAAACCTTGCGCGCGCTCAACGACCATACATGGAGATCCCACAGGTCGGGGCGCGGGTGCCATAATGTGCCCCCTCCTTGAGAAAGAAGGTCCTTCCTCAGGGGAATCCGCCAGGGAGGGGCTGTCGCGAGGAGCATTAACTCTGGAAACCAATTCTTGCTCGTCCAATATGGGGCGATCAGTAAAAGGCTCTCCTCGTCCTGCCTGACCTTGCACAGTGTCTGTGCGATTAAGCTCACTGGGGGGAATGCGTATTTGCGCATCCCCCGAGGCCAGCTGTGTGCCAATGCGTCCACGCCGAGGCTGCCCTCGGTTAGTGAATAAAATAGGCGACAGTGGGTATCGTCCGGCGACGCAAACAGATCTATCTGCGCACGACCGAACTTCTTCCAAATTAGCTGGACCGTCTGGGGGTGGAGTCGCCATTCGCCGGGGCGCGCAGCTCGAGAAAGCGCGTCCGCTGCTGTATTGAGCGAGCCCGGAATGTGAATGGCACGAAGGGACCTCAGATGCTTCTGACTCCAAAGGAGGAGATGACGAGCGAGATGCGACAGGTGACGGGAGCGCAAACCGCCTTGACGGTTGATATACGCAACGGTCGCAGTGTTGTCGGTGCGTACTAGTACATCCTTCCCTCGCAGCTCCGTAGCGAAGCGTACAAGTCCCAGATATACTGCCCACAACTCTCGGCAATTGATATGCCAGTGCAACTGGGGTGCTGTCCACACCCCTGAAGCCGTAAGCTCGTCGTACGTGGCACCCCAGCCCGTGTCGGACGCATCTGTGTGTACAACAGCATGCTGAGCGATCTGTCTCATGGACACACCGGACCTGAGAAACGCGGGGTCCGACCACGGGGGGAATGTTAGGCGACACGCAGGTGTAATGGTTACACGATGGATGCCGGCGCGCCACGCTCTCCTCGGGACTCGATCGTGAAGCCAACGCTGAAGCGGTCTCATATGGAGCAGTCCGAGCGGTGTCACGGCCGCTGCTGCAGCCATATGCCCCAGGAGCTTTTGAAATTGTTTCAGCGGGACCGCATTCTTCCCTCGGAATGAACCGAGGCAAGTCAGAATTGACTGGACGCGCTCTTCTGTCAAACGCGCCGATAAATCGATCGAGTCCAGTTCCATCCCGAGAAAAAAGATCCTCTGCGTGGGGCAGAGTTTGCTCTTTTCCCAGTTGACCCGAAGACCCAAACGGGCGAGATGCCGAAGTGTAAATCTCTGTGCTCGCACAGCGTCCGTCGAGAATGCGCTATTATAAGCCAATCGTCGAGGTAAGCCAATATGCGAACGCCGCTCTCTCTGAGGGGTTTTAACGCCGCCTCCACTACTTTCGTGAACACACGGGGAGAGAGGGATAGCCCGAACGGTAAAACTTTGTACTGGTATGCCCGTCCCTCGAATGCAAACCGGAGAAACGGTCTGTGACGAGGGATTATGGACACATGAAAGTACGCGTCTTTCAGGTCTATTGCCGCAAACCAATCTTGGGGGCGAATTGAATTGAATATTTGCTTCGGTGTTATCATCCTGAAGGACCTCTTCTGCAGAGATTTGTTCAGAACGCGCAAATCCAAGATCGGTCGCAACCCACCGCCTTTTTTGGGTACTATAAAATACGGGCTGTAGAAGCCCGATCTCATCTCGGTTGGAGGGACCGGCTCGATCGCGTCCTTCGCCAGCAGGACTTCGACCTCTGCACGCAGTACGTGTGCATCGGACGCTTTCACCGTGGTGAAACGAATGCCCGAGAATTTGGGTGTGTGCCGGATGAATTGAATTTCGTAACCGAGGCGAACAGTGCGTAAAACCCAACGAGACGGGCTGGGAAGCTGAAGCCACGCCCCCAGGGACCGTACGAGGGGAATTAACGGCACTGTCGGGGTACCCGCGGGGGAGCGGGACAGGTGGTACTGCCGGTACGTCTGCTGAGACAGCATAAGTATCTACAGTATGTGTGTGTGTGACACTGACCTGAGCCCGCTGAGGGTGACGGTCGTCTGGTCTCCTCAGCGGAGAGCACAGACTCCGAGGAGGGTGCTGGTGGTCCCGTCTCCTCAGCGGAGAGCTGGAACTCCTCAGAACACCCGCTGGCGATAGAGGAGAGGGAGGAAGAGCATGTGAATGCCCGCTCACATCTCTCTCGATCCTCTGAAGACCTGGAGAAGGAATAGGAATGCACTCTTTTTGTGGTTTTGTGGGTGCCGGCTGAGAAGCCGGCGGAACAGAAACAAAAGGAAACCAAAGATTCTCCACCCGGCCCTCTACCAGTGGAGGGAGCGATGCCATCACCGTCTCCCGTAGAGTGATCCCATCCAAATCCAGGTCGCCCGTCTCAGGGCCGCTTCGATTTCCGTTTACCACGGGAAGCGGGTGGGGCGGGCGGGGCGGGCTGTCGACGGCTGTTCCCCCTCCGTGGCCTGGAAGATGTTCTAGTGGGGGGGGCGGAGGCAGCCGCCGCAGGGCGCCCTCGGCGAGGAGCAGACGGGCCCGCCGGCGCTGGAGGGCGAGATGCAGGTCGCTTGCGACGGGGCATGATCTGTGCGATCGCCTCTGTCTGCTTCTGGGCGGCGGAGAACTGCTGGGCAAAAGACTCCACCGACTCACCGAAGAGGCCAGCCTGCGACACTGGAGCGTCCAAGAACTTGTTCTTCTCCGCATCCGACATGTCAGCCAGACATAGCCATAAGTGGCGTTCCTGGACCACCATCGTGGACATGGCACGACCAATCGCCTGCGCTGTCACCTTCGTAGCGCGAAGAGCCAGGTCAGTGGCAGCCCGGAGCTCCGAAAGGACAGGCGAGTCGTGTCCTCCCTCGTGCAGATCCCTCAAGGCTTTGGCTTGGTGAACCTGCAGCAACGCCATTGCGTGCAGGGCTGAGGCCGCCTCTCCACATGCCTGGTGGGCAGCGCCCGTTAAACCGGAGGACTGTCTGCAGGCACGAGAGGGGAGGGTTGGGCGGTCCTTCCAAGAGGGAGCGTGTGCCGGACACAGCTGCATCGCGACAGCACGCTCCACGGGAGGGATCCCCGTATAACCCTTAGCGGCTCCGCTGGTGAGGGAGGTGAGGGGGGAGGGCTGAAACGGCCGTAATCTCGTGGAAAACGGCGACTTCCAGGTTCTAGTCAGCTCCTCGTGCACCTCGGGGAAGAAAGGCACCGGTGGAGAGGGTTGTGAAACCCGGGCAGCTCCAAAGAACCAATCATCCAGGCGGGACGGTTCGGGCTGAGGGGGGGGGACCCACTCTAACCCTACGGTCTCCGCCGCTCGAGCGAGCACGGCCACCATCTCTGGATCGAACTCCGGCGTCCCAACCCGACCAGAGGGAGGAAGGGCGTCGGGGTCCACGTCAGGGGGAGGAGGCCCACCCTCGGATGCTGCGGCGTCGGTGGACCCGGAGGGCGGCACGATGGATTCTAGAGACATCGTAGAACACGACGCTGAAGTCTCCATCGGCACATCAACCGGCTGTGGATGAGGAGGCTGAGAGCCTGAGGACGAATCCCCCGCTCGGCTCAGCACAGTGATGCGCAGGTCGTCCTTAGAGAGCTTCACAGCCGCACCGTGGCGGCGTTCAGCACTCGCATGACGAGGGTTGCGTTTTTCCCGGAGGAAAGACAACCGTCTGCGCAAATCCACAAGGGACATGTTCTCGCAGTGAGAACACTTACCCCCAGCGAACGCTGCCTCTGCGTGCTCGATGCCCAAACACGAAAGACAACGCTCGTGACCGTCCTTCGGACCCATGTATTTGCCGCACCCAAGATCGCACGGACGAAAAGCCATCCTGAAAAGGACGCTGATGTCCGGATATACGAGAGAGTGGCTGCCTTTAACAAGGCACAAAGCTCTCTCGTATCACTCTTTTAGGGAAATTCACTCAGATGCTTAGTTGATGAGCGCACAGGAAGGCAACGCACACACTAAACTCAAAACAAAATAAAGATGTAGAGTCGTGGAATTAAGCGAAGCGTCCGCTGTGGTACTGCTAGTCCAACCAACTTCAGCAATCGAATCCCACCAGAGTAGAGTAGCTTCTCAGTAGCAGATACTGCCGGCTTTCGAAGCGATAAAAAGCTAATTTCCTTATTTGCACCTGCTGCTTATATACGCACCTGGCGGGGCGGCGCCAGCATTATGCAAATATCTCAATGCCAAGTTCATTGGCGTTTTAGTAGTATTCGAAGCAGATTGGTCTCTCTAAGCGAGTTCCCAATTCGTCGGTCACGACGTGACGTCGTAGTGACCGACTGAAAGGGAACTGAAGAGAAGTCAGCAGACCACGTACACCACAGGGCTATGGCAAACATGGAAAGCACGGAACTCAAAGGACATACCTCTGATGCAAGATGGATCACGGGAACATACCTAACTTGACTCGGGATTCCGGCCGACTGCACAAACATCATTTGAGAAACAAAGGAAAGAGTCTTCATCTCACAGGGGAACAGATGAGCAAGTCTGTAGCTCGTGGGGAACAAAGGCAGGAATGGTGACAGCCATCTGATGAAGATGTTTGCAGATTTCAGAGGATCGAACCGGGCACGGGTGAAGGTGAGATGAGGTTGAAGACAATGGGTTATGGTGAACTGGAGGGTGATTTCGGTTTGGGACTGGATCATTTACATTAAATTTGTCCTCAGGAACAATATCAATCTCGAAATTAGAGCCGTTTAATTTGAGAACATAATTTAACAAATCTATAAAGGAGATTTCACATAGATCGGGCGAAACCATAATTTGAAGATCATGATCTAGTCTCAAAAGAAAGCAGTTGTTAAGGGTGGAATCCCTCCAGCTCACCTGATGGGCATAGTCTGTAAATTACAGCTGAGGTGAGGGAGAGTGAGTGATCATGGGAAATTAAGTCCAGTTAGTGATAAAGGGAAAAAACATGAGGGTAACTAGAATGGGGCCATGACACTGGACGATTGTGTATTATTTGCTGCTTTTTTTACGAAAAGTTACAAAGTCAAAAGCAGTTGCACTTTAGATTCACATTTATGCATATGTCCCCTTTGTTTAAAAAACATCCTGTGCTCAATAATTGTATTCTAAAAATGACATATCTAAATGCTATTTCCTGTGAAAAAACCTTTATGCTTCCAATTCGCTTGAATTGACTCTTAACCCATTTCATGTACTGTACACAGAACCATGACAATTGCAAATTTGTCCCCATTTCGATTCAGTAACACCAGCTTTACTCACTAGACCCACTCACTCAACTGTAGTAAATGTTACACAATGGAAAGTGGGAAATGGTGTGGAATTATTTATAACTGAACTTACCTCTTACATTTAGTTGAAATACATCACTCTGTTGGGTAACAACTGATCTGCCATTAAGTTTTCCTTTACATGCATATTCTCCAGAGTCAGAACTCTTTGCTGTGATGGTTAAAGTAGGGTTTGTTTTAATTGTTTTGCCTTTTTTGGTCCATTCAAAGGACCAGCCATCAGAACTGCTTCCAAATCCACACTGCATGGTGATTTGCTCATTTGGGAAAAACTCTGTCCAGGTTGGATTCGAAGTCAGCTTTGGGATAGGAGTCTCTGCGAAGGACATAAGGAAAAACAACAATAGTCAGGCTAAAATAAGTTCATTATAACTCTTTAGGTGTTTTTGGATGTCAGGGTGTGGTGTTTGAGGAAGACAAGATAAGACGAAGGACTCAACTGTAATAATACTTTTAATGAAAAACATAGACTGGAACTTAAAAAGCGACTAGATACACAAACATACCCAGAAACATAATGTTTTATGGTACAAAAAATTTGTACCTTTTGCCTATTCTTTCTATTCAGGGTTAGGCAAGGATAGTCAAATCGAACAATTACTTCCCTAAGTATACCAATCGCACATTACCTTAAATAAGGTAGAATTCGAAAGATTAAATTATACTCACATAATTGTCAGAAGATTTGAGCTAAGTTCACGCAAGCAGACTTCTTGTCTTTTATAAAATGTATTAATACAATTTAGTTAGTTGCGATTACAAGTTTTTCCGGATTAAAAAGAAATAAGAAATAAGAATAAGTAATAAAACAAAAATACAAAGTTTCAAAAAGTATTAAGTCTAGAGCACACAAGATTTCAGGCTGTCAGACAACGGAGATGCTGGCACGTCCAGATCTGCATAAGCTCTGCACCAGCATCAATTTATAGGGACGGTCTCAAGTCCGAATTCCAGGAATCATATTCAAGGCCTCATGACACGCCTTTGATCCTTAAGTTTACTGGGAAATTCCCCTAATATCTTAAATATACGACAAAGTCTCTTCTCTTGGCTCCTCTGCGCTTTCTCCCACGAAGACAGGTCTTTAAATCATCCTTTAAACTGTAATGTATCCCTTATGCTTTGTTCTATCTAATACATGCATCAATCTCTCTACTCTTAATAAACTAGTAAATACAAAACCATATATGTGTCATTTTGTTAAACATGCAATTTAAGAGCTGCCATGCATATACTCCCACCTCTGTGTTTATAATACTTTACATTAAAGCAACACATGGCGTACAAAGTAACATAAAGAATTTAACATAGCAAAAGGAGTATAAAATAACAAACCACAGGTTTATATTGCTCAGAAGAATTGTATATATTTAATTAGGTGTACTAGTTGGCTTATAAAGGTTGGATGATTTGCATCTTACACAACAATAAGCAATGACCAACCACGTGAGGAAGACAAACATAGTACATATAAGGTGACTGATGAGGATTGCTGGCAAGTGTGATGATTACAAATGAGGCTCAGATAAGGTAGAGTTATGGATCGTGGAAAATTAAGTCCAGAAAGTAATAAAGGGGAAAACATGAGGGTAACTAGAATGGGGCCGTGCCAGTACTCCCCCCTCCCAGAAGGTGCGTTCTCGCGCCTAGAAAATTTACTACCAGGGACGGGGGTGATTTTCCTGGAGGCTGGGACTAGATGGGAATACCTCCAGGATGGTCCATGTAGCACCAGGGTCCACAAGGTACTGCCCACACCAGTGGCCATGGAGGTGCAGTTCTGGTGGTCACAGAGGCGAGGGTAGGACAGGAGGCCATGGAGGCGCCGGCAGGACACCGTTAGTCACAGTGACCATGACACTTGAGGACCGATAAGCATAGAGGGCTCACGGTCACTGCGACCATGGTGGTATGGCCCCCCCAAAAATTATTTTGGCCACACCGGGAGTTCAGGGCATTTGTAAGTGACCATCTTGGGCCGGGCAGAGAGTTTAGGGAGCTCGGGTGAACCAGGTGAAACAGTTGACTCGGGTGAATCAGGTGAAACCGATGACTCAGAGGAACCAGGTGAAACAGTTGACTCGGGTGAATCAGGTAAAACCGATGACTCATGTGAACCAGGTGAAACAGGCGACACAGGTTAACCAGGTGAAACAGGGGACTCAGATTAACCAGGTGAAACAGGCGCCTTAGTTGAACCAGGTGAAACAGGCGACTCGGGTCAACCAGGCAACTCAGGTGATTCAGGAAAGTCAGCCAATTCAGGTAAGCCAGGTGATTCAGGCAATTCAGCCAAGCCAGGCCATGGAGGCGCGGGTAGGACAGGAGGCCACAAGGGTGCCAGCAGGACAGAAGGCCACGGTGGCGCCTGGAGAACAGGAGGCGCTGGAGACATCGGCAGGATGGGAGGCATTGAAGACGCGGGCAGGATGGGAGGTGCCAGCAGGACACCAACTGTCACAGTGACCATGACACTGAGGACAGGTAAGCATGGAGGGCTCACAGTCACTGCGACCGTGGTGGTATAGCCCCCCAAAAAATTATTCTGGCCAGACCGGGAGTTCAGGGCATTTGGGAGCGTTCATCTTGGGCCAGTCAGAGAGTTCAGGGTGCCCGAAAACAGCCATCTTGGGACGGGCAGAGAGTTCAGGGAGTTTGGGAACGGCCATCCTGGGCTGGGCATAGAGTTCAGGGAGCTCGGGAACAGCTACCTTTGACCAGGCAGAGAGTTCAGGGAGCTCAGGTGAATCAGGTTAAACCAACGACTCGGGTGAAACAGGTGACTCAAGTGAACCAGGAGAAACAGGCGACTCAGGTGAACCAGGCGACTCAGGTGAACCAGATGAAACAGGTGACTCAGGTGAACCAGGCAACTCGGGTGAACCAGGCAACTCAGGTGAAACAGGCCACTCAGGTGAACCAGGGGACTCAGGTGAACCAGGCGACTCAGGTGAAACAGGTGACTCAGGCATTTCAGGTTAAACAAGCAATTCAGGGAAGTTCAGGTGATTCAGGCGATTCAGGTTTGTTGGCTTGAGTGTACTCACAGGAAACTGAAGAGCAGTAAGCAGACCACGTACACCACAGGGCTATGGCAAACATGGGAAGCACGGAACTCAAAGGACATACCTCTGATGCAAAATGGACCACAGGACCATACCTAACCAGATTCGGGAATCTGGCTGCTTGCACAAACATAATTTGAACATAAGAAAGCGAGTCCTTGGCTCGCAGGGATCAGAAAAGTAAGTCTTCGGCTTGCGGGGATCAGAGAAGCGAGTCTTCATCTCGCTGGGAACAGATAAGTGAGTCTTCAGCTCGCGGGAAACAAAGGAACGAGTCTTCATCTTGCGGGGAACAGATGAGCAAGTCTGCGGCTCGCGGAGAACATAGGCAGGAATGGTGATGGCCATCTGATGAAGAGGTTTGCGTATTTCAGAGGATCAAACCAGGCACGGGTGAAGGTGAGGCGAGGTGGAAGACACTGGGTGATAAGTTGTGGTGAACTGAAGGGCGGTTTCGGTTTGGGACTGGATCATTTACATTAAATTTGTCCTCAGGAACAATATCAATCTCGAAATTAGAGCCGTTTAATTGGGGAACATAATTTAAGAAATCTATGAAGGAGATTTCACATAAATCGGGCAAAACCATAATTTGAAGCTCATGATCCAGTCCCAAACGAAAGCAGTTGTTAAGGGTGGAATCCCTCCAGCTCACCTGATAGGCATAGTCCGCAAATTCCAGGTGAGGTAAGGGAGAGTGAGGGATCATGGGAAATGAATTCCAGATAGTGATAAAGGGGAAAAACATGAGGGTAACTAGAATGGGGCCATGATACTGGACAATTGTGTATTGTTTATTATTTGCTACGTCTTTTACGAAAAGTTGCAAAGTCAAAAGCAGATGCATTTTCAGATTCACATTTATGCATATGGCCCCTTTGTTTTAAAATCATTCTGTGCTCAATTATTGTATTCTTAAAATGACGTATCTAAATGCTATTTCCTTTATGCTTCAAAATAGCTTTAATTAACTCTTAACCCATTTCATGTACTGTACACAGAACCATGTACTCACTAGACCCACTCAGTTAACTGTAGTAAATGTGACACTATGGAAAGTGGAAAATAGGAATGGTTTGGAATTATTTATGACTGAACTTACCTCTTATGTTTAGTTGAAATACATCACTCTGTTGGGTAACAACTGATCTGCCATTAAGTTTTCCTTTACATGCATATTGTCCAGAGTCAGAACTCTCTGCTGTAATGGTTAAAGTAGGGTTTTTTTTAATTGTTTTGCCATTTTTGGTCCATTTAAATGACCAGCCATCAGAACTGCTTCCAAATCCACACTGCATGGTGATTTGTTCCTTTGGGAAAAACTCTGTCCAGGTTGGATTCGCAGCCAGATTTGGGATAGGAATCTCTACCGAGGACATAAAAAAGAGAAACAACAGTCAGGCTAAAATATGTTTATTATAACTCTTTCGATGTTTCTGCACAACTGGGTATTGTTTATTATTTGCTGCGTCTTTTAAGAAAAGTTACAAAGTCAAAAGCAAATGCATTTCAGATTCACACATGTGACCCATCACAGAAACCATTGACACAAGTCGGCAGCACAACTTTCGAGAAAATGAGAAAGAACGTTTTTTTTTTTCAAAATGTGTTTTTTTCGTTTTATTGCAGAATCTGTTAGTTGAGATCACAAAGAAGCCTCTCCATGTTTGAGAGGCAGTTTTTGTATATTTAAAAGTGTACATTTTGCAGTTGAAATAGGCTTGTTTTTCCGGAGGTTCTAGCGTGCAGCGGGGGGTGTCATTGTCTGTGCATATTTACATCCTGGATAAGCGGCTTGTGTTTTCGCCCCCGCCCCCAAAGGGAACAGCGTGACTACTAAATAAGGATAGTTCACCCAAAAATGAAAATAATGTCATTTATGACTTACCCTTATGTCATTCTAAACTTGGAAGACCTCCTTTCATCTTCGGAACACAGTTTAAGATGTTTAACGTTAGATTTAGTCAGAGAGCTTTTGTCCCAACTACTGAAAATCTATGTACGGTTTCCATGTCCAGAAAGTTAATAAAAATATCATCAAAGTAGTCAATGTGACATCAGTGGGTCAGCTTGAATGTATTACAGTAAAGCATCGAAAATACGTTGTGGTCCAAAAATAGCAAGAATTATGACTTTATTCTGTCTTCTCTTTCGGTTCTGTTGTGAACCGCGTGAAGTCCCGTGACTTTAGTGACCATAGTGACGCGGCTAACCTGTCGCTTTGACATGTTTGGTAAGTTTTTTTTTATTTTCAAACTTACAGCTTGCGTCTCCCCAGACTACGAACCCGGGTGCACAAAACAAAAGAAAAAAGAAGAAGCTAGGGCGGAACAAATAACAGTCAGCTGCGTTGTACGTCAGCCGCGTCACTGGCTTGCTCAACTTTATGCGGTGTTGCAGCCGGATGACGTCAAAGTTGATGTCATCTGTCTGTCAGTTCTTGCAGCGCAGCATGAAGTCAAACACACACAAAAAGTCACACAGAGATCGTTGAATTCTTTATATAACTGGCTACATGTTTTGTCTATCAATATTTTGGTGGAGGAACGAGCAAGCGATTGGGAACATCTCTAAAGGACGTCACGTTTTTGACGGCGCTGTTTGGATTATCTATTATACTACCGCCCTATTTTAAATACAAACTTTGAAGGCGGGTTCATGTGTTTAACGTAAATTACTGGAACGTAAATTACTGGAGTGTAATCTCATATACCCTTACATGTTACGATGTAAATAGTCCTCAGATTGTATATTATATTCCATTACCAGACGGTCATGCTAAATCTGATGTAAAGAATAGACTATATATCTATATTTCATGGATTATACGCATTTGTGGACAAAAATGGTCATTGGATGATTCACACATCTGAAACAGACTGGATTTGACTTGTGATCCCCACAAAGGTAAAAAGTTCTGTTTATTTTTGCATGTTGTTATCCGGACTCCTGTTACAAAATACTACATATGATGCTATCTGTAACTCAAAATGGCTTTACAGGGGGTATGGCTTAGCTAAATAAGATGTAAATGAGCCCTGTTGTGTCTCCAGGCAGGGAAAAGTGTTAACTCTTCTTTCTCAAATTTCTCTGCATTCTCTTTATTGAATGTGTTATATTCAAATGGCCACAACTTCTCCAAATCTTATCAGATTTCCACGTGTCACACATCATTGGAAAGCTTAGAAGCTGCACTTTCCGAATCTTTGAATAACTCAAAATGCCCCAGATCCGACTTGTGTCTCTACTTTCCGTGACTGGTCACATATATGCATATGGCTCCTTTTTAAAAAATCTTCATCAATAATTGTATTCTCAAAATGACATATCTAAACGCTATTTCCTGTGACAAAAACCCTTAATGCTTCAAAATAGCTTAACTTTACACCCATTTCATGTATGTAGAACCATGACAATTGTCCCCACCTTCATTCAGTCTCACCAGCTTTACTCACTAGACCAGGGATCCCCCAAACCTTTTTTACACCATGGCCCAGTTTTAGCTTAAAAAAGTGCTGAAAATCCTGCTTTGCGAAATGTATAACGTTTTAAACAGAAGTAAAGATCAAACAATCATGCATTAGTAAAATGAATAAATAACTGCTTTATTCATAGTATATTTTCTATAGACGTGTAAAACAATATTTTGCAGATTGTTTTTTTACTTTCATTGTTTCACTAGTTTGCCTTCTCATTAAGTTTTAATAATTAACAGTAAACAAATTGGCTTGCTGTTCTGGAAGGCATCTCGAACCTTAGGTCGGGCTCGAGCCCCAAGTTAAAGTAACATAACAGAAGAAAATAAAGGAGGAGATGAGGAGGAGAGATGCCAGAAGAATTGCGGCTGGGCACAGAGACTCCTGTTTACCATATGCTTTTAATGATAATTGACACAAGACTGTTTAGGTTCTTTTCAAACCTATGTTAAAAGTGTAACGGTTACAATATTATTACTCCGGTAAAATATTTTATTTTGATTATGGTGCCACGATCGCTGGATAATTTTGAAGTTGTTTTACATAAGCCTGCAATTACTTTTCATTTGCAATATCACAGTTTACTGTCTTCACGTATTGCATCATTTGCGAGGTAGCCTACATTTGCAAATGATTCATAAAGTCATACCTCTGCAATTCTTTGACCGATTGTGTTTTAAAAGTACTATGCTCAAACTCTACTGACAGCAATGTGATCACCGATGTGCTGGTAGAGATAGAGACAGCGCCAGTATGTGGTGTGTGACGTGGTTCTTGACGTTGTACACAAACACGCGGACCAGGGCGGAGTTTCGGGTTACGCTCTACGTGTGTTTGTTGTTGTGTATGCGTCCGCCATTAAAGGCTTGACTAAACAGTTCTCTCGTGTCAGCGATTCATTACATTGCATCTTCATACTGGCGTGGTGGCAGCGTTATTGTTCCCACTCCTCAGACAGCTCAGTGAGCTCGTGTAAGATTAGTCCACGCTACAATCGCGCATAAACGAGCCGCGGTGCGAATCTCTGCTGGTGAAACCTGAGACCTAAGCCATGGCGAATACACACAGAGCACCGAAGCAGTGTTGCCTTACGAAAGTTGAGATTGTAAATTCATTTGAAAACTGGCGTCAAAACCTCATCTACACGTTATCATTGGACGCTGAGTTCGCCCCCTTTCTATTGGATGGAGCGCACTGGGAAAAGAAGACGAGAGTTTCACCGTTCAGAGGTTTCACTGATGACGGTGAGACTGTTCCTGCCGCGCAACGGCGCACGCGCCAACAAAAGGTCAGCATGCTTGAACTTATGCTGGGACAGATCGCTAACTACTGCCCAGTGATTTCTCGGAATACTATTGTTAAAAACTCCACAAGCATTGATTTCATATGGCAGACAATCAGACTACATTTCGGGTTCCAGTCAACCGGTGCACACTTTATTGATTTTGCTGCTATAAAACTTGAGTCTAATGAAGGACCAGAAGATTTGTATCAAAGATTAATGGCTTTTGTTGAGGATAATCTACTACGCAAAGACTCTGGCATTACCCACGGTGGCGAACCCATTGCAGAGGACGAAGAGCTGTCACCCACGGTAGAAAATGTTGTTGTCCTCACTTGGCTTCGTCTTATTCACAGCGATTTGCCAAAGCTTGTGAAACAGAGGTATGGGACTGAGTTACGATCACGCACTCTGGCATCGATCAAGCCAGAGATATCACAAGCCCTGTGTTCACTGCTGGACGAGCTACAGTCATCAGAGGATGCCAGAGCTATGCGCTCAGCCGTGTTCAACCCCCCAAAACAGAAACCAGCGTCTCTGAGCCGACCTCGAAGATCTTGCCCACTGTGTAAAGAGGCTCGCCGACCTGATGGGCACTTTCTAAGTAAATGCCCCTTTCTGCCCCCTCCAGACAGAGCTTTCATTGCTAAGGCACGACAGGTTGCTGGCTCACCATGTTACTCTGAGTGTGAACCTGAGGACGAGAATGAGGACATGCTGCAAAATCCCAAGGCAGTGATGCGCGTCCACATTATGCAGTCACCATGCCTCGAAGCCTTTCACAGCCATGTCCCCGTTAGGTTAACCATCGACAGCGGTGCAACAGGTAACATGATAAGGGCTGCGTACGCCAGCAGACTGGGTCTTAAAGTCTCCAGCAGTACACAGTCAGCACGTCAGGCAGATGGCTCCTCACCATTGAAGGTGGTTGGTGAAACGCGCACGCATTTTCAGAGAGACGGGCACAAGCTCTTTTTCGATGGACTTGTGGTGGAAAACCTGGATTCAGACATTCTTGCCGGCATCCCCTTTATGGAATGTAATGACATTTCCATCCGGCCTGCTAAACGTCAGGTCTGTGTTGGGTCAGACACTTACGAGTATGGCGACAATCGGATGTATGGAGACGGACATGCTATTCGGCATGCTCATGTGCTTCGCGCCACTTCATCTCAAACTGTGTGGCCAGGGGACTTTGTTGAACTGGAGCTTCCAGCAGAACTAGCGCACGTTAGGGAGCAGCTCGCTGTCGAGCCACATGAGAGCTGTACGGACTGGCTCGCCCCGTCATTGTCTGTGGGGATTTCGGGTAAAATCAGAATTCCCAACTTAACCAATGTACCGCAGGGCATCAAAAAACACGATCATGTATGCCGCATTTGTATGACCTACGTTCCAGACTCACAACCCATGCAGGCCGTAGCAGAAGCTCTTCAGGCTTCCAGTGTTAAGTCTGATACGTCCAACCCAACAATGTTCTCTGACCTAATCTCATTAGACCCTAATGGCATCATGACAGCGGACATTAGAGAAAAGTTTCAAAAGGTCCATAGGGAATTCGACGAGGTCTTTACACCACAGTTTAAAGGCTATAATGGCGCTGCTGGCCCCTTCCAGGCTAGGGTAAACATGGGGCCTGTCCAACCACCCCAACAGAAGGGAAGGGTCCCACAGTACTCCAGGGGCCAATTACAAGATCTGCAGGCTCAGTTTGACGCGTTGGAGTCATTAGGCGTTTTCCGGAAACCCGAAGACATTGATGTCGATGTTGAATATGTTAACCCATCATTTCTCATCAAAAAGCCCAATGGTGGTTTCCGTCTTGTCACAGCATTTGCTGATGTGGGTCGTTACAGCAAACCCCAGCCCTCACTTATGCCAAACGTTGATGCTACATTGCGTCAGATAGCTCAGTGGAAGTATATTATCGCAACTGACCTCACCAAAGCTTTCTACCAAATTCCACTTTCCAGACCATCTATGAAGTACTGTGGGGTAGTCACCCCATTTAAAGGTGTCCGTGTTTATGCCAGATGTGCCATGGGAATGCCTGGCTCAGAGACCGCATTGGAGGAATTAACCTGTCGGGTGCTCGGCGACCTCCTTCAACAGGGACAGGTGGCCAAGGTCGCAGATGATTTGTATTGCGGCGCAGACACCCTCGAAGATCTTCTCTTGGTATGGACAAAGGTCCTGGCAGCCCTCCGGGCGTGCGATTTATGCTTATCTCCCAGTAAGACTGTCGTTGCCCCAGTACAGACCACTATATTGGGCTGGGTGTGGAGTCAAGGTACTATTCGCGCTAGTTCTCACCGGATTGCAACCCTGGCCTCGTGTGCCACCCCTTCCACCGTCACTGCTCTACGATCATTCATTGGTGCATATAAAGTCCTTGCTCGCGTCCTAAAGGGTTGCGCCTCTATCATTGCCCCTTTTGACAGTGTAGTCTCCCGTAGGCTTCCGTGCGAAATTGAAGCGTTAGCTATAGCCCCCGCCCTAAAGCATTTTGGTCCTTACATCGTCCAGTCTTTACAGACCCCGTGTGTTCTCACTGATAGTAAACCGTGCGTGCAAGCGTTTGAGAAGCTGTGCAGAGGAGAATTCTCTGCAAGCCCACAATGTGAGAGATGTAAAGAGATATTTGAACACTGTCACCATGGCGAATGATGGCCTGTTAGTCGTACGGCACAATACACCGCTATCAAACACCACTGAATGTATTGTCGTCCCACGGTCCGTGTTGCATGGTTTGCTTATGTCACTGCACATTCGGCTGGATCACCCCTCTGCGCATCAGTTGAGACTTGTTGTCTGCCGGTACTTCTATGCACTGGACATTGACTCTGCCATCCAACTCACCAGTCAAGGCTGTCATCAATGTGCTGCCCTGGCGAAGACCCCAGTATTCGCTATGGAACAGTCCAGCAGTGACCCACCAGAGACAGTCGGCTCTACCTTTGCTGCCGATGTTCTAAGGCGTGAACGTCACTTCATTCTGGTTGTTCGGGAGTGTGTGACATCCTACACAGCTGCATTGTTGATTGATGATGAGCGGAAAGTTACTTTGCGGGAGGGCCTTATACGCCTGTGTGTCGACCTTCGTCCGCTCGATGGCCCCTTTGCTGTAGTTAGAACCGACCCAGCTCCTGGTTTTTCGGCACTAGCTAAGGACGCCGTGCTCGCTCAGTACAGGTTGACCATTGAAGTAGGCAATGCTAAAAATGTCAATAAAAATCCAGTGGCTGAAAAGGCCATTCAGGAGCTACAGGGTGAGATTTTGCGTTTGGAACCACACTGCGGGGCCGTTACCCCTGTGCTACTGTCTGTGGCTGTCGCTCGGTTGAATAGTCGTATTCGTTCACGTGGCCTGTCAGCTCGTGAGATGCTGCTGCAGCATGATCAGTTCTCGCACGACCCGTTACCGGTGTGTGACCGGGACCTGATCACCTTGCAATACAAGCAGCGTCTGTCTAACCACCCTTACAGCGTGAAGTCAAAGGCACCTCGGAGTCGGGGTGCACCTAGCCCTGACATTAGCCCAGGCGACCTTGTGTATTTATACAGTGACCGCAATAAGTCTCGGGCTCGCAGCCGATATCTTGTGCTTAGTTCTGACGGTGCGTGGTGCAATGTACATAAGTTTACGGGCTCCCAGCTGTGGCGTGCGTCGTATAGGGTTCGCTTGTCTGACTGCTATAAAGTTGACTCTTTTTCAGGTGCCACGGGTCATTGTGATGACGCTGCTGTGTCGGAGAGTGATGAGGAGGGCGGTGTGCAGATTGTTGCTCCCCCATGCGGTCCCGATATTCCCTTGGCAATTGCTGAGCCTGCTGTCCCTCCGGGGTCTGACGATTGCGGGCACCAGGGAGCTACTATTGTTGCCCCTCCCAGTTCGGTGGAAGCCCCATTCCGTGATATGGGCCCCTTCTCAGGTGTCCTGGTGCAGGCTCCCCGGCAGTCTGGCCGTCTTCGTCGGCTCCCCACCAGGTTTCAAGATTATGAGTTGGAGTAGTCAGGCTACCTTCGCCTGTATCCTTGGTTTGCTTTACAGAGTAGTGTTATTGTGTTTTGTTGGTGTTCCGCGTGTGTTCAGCACTGTCTTTTGTGCTGTTGCTCTGCACTACGGGTTCACCCGGTGTACCCTATGTTGTTTTGTGCTTTTCTTTTGTTTCCTCATTCCCACAGGCACCTGTGAGGGAGTTTGTGTCCTGAAGGAAAAATGGGCGGCGCCAGTATGTGGTGTGTGACGTGGTTCTTGACGTTGTACACAAACACGCGGACCAGGGCGGAGTTTCGGGTTACGCTCTACGTGTGTTTGTTGTTGTGTATGCGTCCGCCATTAAAGGCTTGACTAAACAGTTCTCTCGTGTCAGCGATTCATTACATTGCATCTTCATACTGGCGCAGAGAAAAAGAGAGAGCAACCCTGTACAAAAGTGAAAATGATCAATGTTATTTGAAGTCGGCTCTTAAAGGACAAAATACCCGATTAAGCTATTATGTAGCTTACAGATTTACAGACTTTTTTCAGGATGTTCTTGCGACCCGGTTGCAACTTGTAAACGACCCGGGGCCGGTACTGGTCCGCGACCCGGTGGTTAGAGACCTCCGCACTAGACCTACTCAGTCATCTGTAGTAAATGTGACACAATGGCAAGTGGAAATAAATGAATGGTTTGAAATTGTTTGTATGACTGAACTTACCTTTTACGTTAAGTTGAAATACATTACTCTGTGTGGTAGTAACCGATCTGCCATTAAGTTTTCCTTTACATGCATATTGTCCAGAGTCAGATGAGCTCTTTGCTGTGATGGTTAAAGTAGGGTTTATTGTAATTAGTTCACCATTTTTGGTCCATTCAAAGGACCAGCCGTTAGAACTGCTTCCAAATTCACACTGCATGGTGATTTGCTCATTTGGGAAAAACTCTTTCCAGGTTGGATTCGCGGTCAGCTTTGGGAGAGGAGTCTCTGCAGAGGACATAAAGAAAACAACAACAGTCAGGTTAAAATAAGTTTATTATAACTCTTCAGATGTTTCTGCATAATTGTGTATTGTTTATTATTTGCTGCTTCTTTGGTTACAAAGTCAAAACCAAATGCATTTCAGATTCACATTTATCCATATGTCCCCTTTTGTTTTAAATCCTCTGTGGTCAATAATTCAAAATAGCTTGAGTTAACTCTTAAAGGTACAATTTGTAAGATATTTGCAGTAAAATATCCAAAAACCACTAGTCCAGTGTCATATATTTTGTCCAGCTGATTACTAACAATACCTATAATGTTTTCAACTACTTGTAAATTATGAGAAAATTGCTGCCCTAAACAGTGACACAGGGCAGTGCAGTCGCCTGTAACATTACATGAAACCTTACATAATGAAAAAAAAAACGATGTCATCAAACACAACATTAAAACTTGATTACTTTAACTTATGTGTAACATGATTTCTCATTCCTGTCTGATTGATGGGCATCAGCGTTTGAGTTAAAGGCAACAAATCCCATCAGTCCACGCTGCTTCAGAGCATCATTAATCTACGTCATTGTTATTGATTTGATCTGGCGCCCTCTAGCGGCACGGATTTTAATTGCATCTTTAACCCATTTAATGTACGCAGAACCATGACGATTGCAAAATTTTCTCACCTTTATTCAGTCACACCATCTTTACTCACTAGACCCACTCAGTCAACTGTAGTAAATGTGACACAATGGCAAGTGGAAATAGGAATGGTTTGAAATTGTTTGTATGACTGAACTTACCTTTTATGTTTAGTTGAAATACATTACTCTGTTGGGTAATAACCGATCTGCCATTAAGTTTTCCTTTACATGCATATTGTCCAGAGTCAGATGAACTCTTTGTTATGATGGTTAAAGTAGGGTTTGTTTTAATTAGTTCCCCATTTTTGGTCCATTCAAAGGACCAGCCGTCAGAACCTCTTTCAAATCTACACTTCATGGTGATTTGTTCGTTTTGGAAAAACTCTTTCCAGTTTGGATTCGCAGTCAGCACTGGAATAGGAATCTCTGCAGAGGACAAAACGAAAAACAACAACAGTCAGGCTAAAATACATTACATGTACATTTAGTCATTAAGCAGATGCTTTTGTCCAAAGCGACTTACAAATGAGGTAAACAATAGAAGCAATTATAGCAACACAAGAACAACAATACATAAGTGCACTGGAAATAGTCTCATCAAGTCCAACACAGTAAACATAGCCAAGAATTGGTTATGACAATTGTTTTTAAAGATAAATAAAAATAGAAAGATACTAAGTCCTTTATTAGGAAGTGAGTTGATGGCGTAAGAGATGGGTATTTAGCCAATTCTTAAAGACAGCTACAGAGTCAGCAGATCGGCTCGCGACCTCGTGTCACAAAAATAAGTTTATTAGATGTTTCTGCACAATTGTGTATTGTTTATCATTTGCTGCGTCTTTTACGAAAAGTTATAAAGTCAAAAGCAAATGTGTTTCAGAATCAAATTTATGCATATGGCCCCGTTGTTTAAAAATCATCCTGTGGGTCAATAATTGTATTCTCAAAATGACACATCTAAACGCTATTTTCTGTGAAAAAACCTTTATGCTTCAAATTAACTTGAATTAACTCTACACCCATTTAATGTACACAGAACCATGACGATTGCAAATTTGTCCCCACCTTCATTCAGTCACACCCGCTTTACTCACTTGACCCACTCACTCAACTGTAGTAAATGTGACATAATGGCAAGTGGAAAAATAGGAATGGTTTGAAATTGTTTGTATGACTGAACTTACCTTTTACATTTAGTTGAAATACATCACTCTGTTGGGTAACAACTGATCTGCCATTAAGTTTTCCTTTACATGCATATTGTCCAGATTCAGATGAACTCTTTGCTGTAATGGTTAGAGTAGGGTTTGTTATAATTGGTTTGCCATTTTTGGTCCATTCAAAGGACCAGCCGTCAGAAGTGCTTCCAAATCCACACTGCATGGTGATTTGTTCGTTTGGGAAAAACTCTGTCCAGGTTGGATACGCAGTCAGCTGTGGGATAGGAATCTCTGCAGAGGATATAAGGAAAAACAACATACAAATACGTTTATTAGTAGGGATGCACCGATAGGATTTTTTGGGGCCGATACCGATTTAAACAGACAACTTCTGGCCGATGCCGATACAGATATTAACACTTGTATACAATACTATACAGTTGGTCTATTAGCTAGTTTATTTCTGCATCAAATTATTTTTACTGAACATGGATTGGATCTAATTAACATTCAACTGACCAACATAATAAGAGAGACACAAATTAAGCTAAAACAAATATAATAAGACAGCATGACAACCTTCAAAGGTGGTTTTTGATATTCAGCATTTATTTTATTAACAACATTAACTAATTTTTTAGATATAATGAATTTCTTTATGCAGTTAATTAATAAACAATCGGTATCAGCCTTTCTTGTGCTATTGCCGATATGCCGATGGTTTCAAATTCATAAAAAATCGGCCGATAAATATCGGCGGCCGATACATCGGTGCATCACTATTTATTAGATGTTTCTGTACAATTGTGTATTGTTTTTTATTTGCTGTGTCTTTTATGAAAAGTTACAAAGTCAAAAGCAACTGCATTTTAGATTCACATTTATACACATGGCTCATTTGTGCAGTCACGTGACAAGAGAAGACAATGCTGAATAAAGTCGTAATTTTTGTTATTTTTGGACCAAAATGTATTTTCGATGCTTCAACACATTCTAACTCTAACTGATGATGTTGTAGTTCTCGAGACCAGTCTCGGCCTTGAGTCTCGTCTTGGAATCGACCGCATTTTTACTCGGTCTCAGACAAAGAGGACTCAGAATTTTATTTCAAGACCGTTCAAGACCACAACTGATGGCACATTACAAATTTATGTATCATTAATTTTATGCAGTTTATTCAGGTTTGGCATATGATGTTGGAATTGTTTAAGTTTCTCCCAATGACAATTTTTCTAATTTTATTACTAAAACATTGCATTGTGTTAAGTGGATGGCAAGCCATGGAAAGACAGTTCAGAATAAATGGTTAAGTTGATTTGAATATTGGACAGAACTAGGGTTGGTATTGTAAGAAATTTTCCGGTTCCAGTTCCGCTTAACAATTCCCAGTTCCGATTCCTGTTCCATATAATAAAAGAAATAGGAATAATAATGCACAATATTTATACAATTCCATTTGTGTTTATTAATCACTGTCAAAATATTTTAAATGTAAAATTAGCCGGCATCTGATGGTCCCGGAAAGACACGTGACCTGTTGAAAGTCCTGCCCTCTCTTCTATGCAGCATCTGAAGTTTACAAATTATTTATAATTTCTCTCTCCAGAAACCACTCGCGTGCATTTTTGTTTATGATAAGACTATAAAGGAGCACGTGAACGCACAGTTCTATGCTGGTGAATGATCTCAGGTTCAGAGTGGATATTTGATTGTATTTGATTGTATTGTATCGTGATTGTTTATATGCATTTAAAACCCGCATTTTGAGGAGCTGAACGATATATCTTGTTGGGATGACCCGCGGGTATTTTCGTTTATTATAGCTCAATTGAGCATGTGGCGTGATATTCTTTTATGCTGCTAAATGATGTAATGATGCTGCTCAAATGTCCCATTTGATCTCGGATGTATTAAGCGACGTACGAAGAAGGGACTGCATAACTTGCTTAATTTTTCAAGCGGTTTGGTTTGTTATAAACATCAAAGATGTACCTATGACACTGCATACTTATACAAAAAAAATCATGAAACATGTTAAAGCATCCTGAATTATAGCCAAGTTAATAACGTTTGTAAGAAAACAACCCATTTGAAAATTGGTAGAAAATTGAGTGACAAGCGTGGTTGTAGACATGAAATGTGAAGCAAATGTTAAGATTTGAGCACCCGTACAGGATCGGCGTCTATGTGTGTGTTTATTGTATCATTTTTTATCCCTGAAACAACACAGGGTTCAAGTGAGGAACCTTTTGGGGGTTATGATATCTCCAGCCGCCCTGAAAATGCACTCTGATGCTGTACTGGTAGTGCATATTTGTCCACACAAACTTAAAGACATCTCGCTGGGTGAGACTGTACTTTATATTTTTCATAGTTTGTGACGTGCACACCACCAGGGTCGTACTGTCCCATCAACAGCCTTAGAATCCACAGTTTGACTTCCTTTTAGACAGCAGTGGCGGTTCTACACGGAGGACAAGGGTTGCCCGTGCCTCTGTAGACATGTCCCTGGCCACCCCTGTGGCCCCCCCATGCTTACCAAATAAAAAGTATGAATTTATTATGATTTTACATGGGAGCGCCAAAAGCGGAACTAATGCAACGCAACGTTCTACACGGGCAAATTAGAGCGGCGCACCCAATCACTGCAGGTGCTGCTCGGCGAATGTCTCAATTCGTATACAAGCTCCAGAGGTTGTGAATGTGTATGCAGGTCACGTGATTTCCAGTAAGGGAACATGGGGACCATCGATGCTCCCTGGTTTTTGTGTTGCATTATGGGAATTTTAGGTAACTAACTTTTCAGTGAACTGGAAGGATCTTGCGATTAAAATGGCTCTCTAATCAGTGCCCGGACTACTGAACAAGGGAGCTGATGAGGGCTCAGCTCCTCTTTTGCACCTGCACTCACACTTGTACAAAATAAATGTTTATATGATTGAAAAGTAAAATAAAGTGGCAGTTTCCCAGACAGGGATTAGACTAGCCCTAGACTAAAATTCATGTAAGAGCTGTCCTGAAAACAACTTGTACTGAAATATCTTGAAATAAATCAGTGCCCTTTGTTTATCTTCAAAATGCACACGGTGCAATGATCATTCTCATGTTTAGCGCCACCTCGTTTAAATAGCAAATGCATTTGCACCCAATTTTGGACCTATGGGCGTTCTGGTCTGAAACGAGGTGTGTTCAGGCACATTGTTGGCACGATTCTAATTTGAGGCAACTAAAAAAGACTACGCCATTGACCAACTAAAACCTGGTCTAAAGTCAAAGGCACAATATGTTTTTTGTTATTTAAAGAGCGCATTAGTAATATGCACCTATAAACGGGTCGACAACGCGGGTTTGCTTATCACATACATGAATGCGCAGCAGCACAAAAACGCTTTAAAATATGAAAGATTAAAGGATTGAATGTAAAAGATTATTATTGAGTCTCTTGAACATAAATGAGGACCGATTATGAGACGTTAGAACAAGGTTCCCCAAATCTTACCCTGGAAGGCCGGAGCACTTCATAGTTTAGCTCCTACCCTAATCAAACCTAACCACCTGTGATTGTTTAGTGATCATGAAGAGCTTGATAAGCTTGCTCAGGTGTGTTTGATCAGGGTTGGAGCTAAACTCTGTAGTGCTCCGGCCCTCCGGGGTAAGATTTTGGGAACCCTGCATCAGAAGGTGTAAAGAGCTGATTCACCAAATAAATGCTTTGCTTTAAACAAATGCATGTGTTTTAAATGTTTTTTAAATGTTTTTAAACAACACATTTTTGTAACATTATTCTTAAACTGGTGGTCTTCTTACTCCTCTTAGTTTTTCAGTTTACAAAGTCCGTCATCTAAATAGGGATTAGAAATAGCACCAGCGCAACTGGCTTTTTAAGGGGATGAGAGATAAGACTATTTAAATATCCATTGGTTTATTGCACGTTATGTCCAAAACACACCCAATTCTCATTAGGAGAATATGAAAAACCCCTTTTGACCGTGCGCTCAGCGCACAAACCATTTTTTCCGTCGTTAAATTAGCAAAAGTGGCATCAGACACGCCCATTTAGGCTGTGCGCTTTAGACAATGCAGTTAGATCATTAAAATAGGGTCCTATGTAAACAAAGTATACCTTGGCAACGCGAGTGTTTTCTATGGTAAGCTGCGTTAGTTTGGCTGCGTGACTGTTAACAGTGGCTCAACGTAATTAATATTCATGAGGTAAGACATGGCTATTTAAAGTGACCACTCCCAGCGCTCTTTTAAAAAAACAAAACCGGTTCTGAATAAGAACTGGTTCTCAGTTCCCAACCCTAGACAGAACACATGTTGAGTTATAAATAAACCTATGCTGGGTTGTTGCTTTTTTACTTTTATTTTATTTCCTATTATCAGTGCAGTCATACAGTATGTCACTAATTCACATTTTGATGATACAATATTGATGGTACAGTAAAGCGTCAAGGGTCGCCATAGATGTCTTCCATCCTAACAAAAATATGTGTGAGGGGAAAGATCCTTATCTCTGCAAAACCACATATACATTTGGGGGATAAATACATATGTTTTTTTAATACAAATGACCATTGGTAAATACATTTAAGATAAGTAAAATAAAAGTACGAAAAATATAGTCTACATAATAATCATATCAAATGAAAATGTTAGGCAATGGAAGACCATTTATTTAGGAATACATCTGCTTTCAGTTGTAATAATGCCATTGTATGCGGTATAAACATTTTGGATTCTTTCCCTCAATTGTGCAACTGTTGGGGGGTGTGGCTTCAGCCAGGATGCTGTAATTACCTTATTTGCTATTAAAAGAAGGATTCTCAGCAAACATGTTTGGTTATTATCTTCAAGGTCAGCTGCCAGTACCACTGGCACAAAATATGATGGTTCAAGAGGTAGATCTATACAAAGACATTTTTTATTTCTTTTTGTACTTTTTGCCAATATTCTGATATCCTTGACTGCAATCAAATGATTTCAAGGCTGCTCCGTCAAACAGCTGATCCAAAACCACTAGACTCCTTTCTTTCCATTTCCGAAAACCCTTGTCCAGCTTAGCTGTGGAAAACTCACAGCTATGTCATTATGCTGCACATGTCATTATGCACAATTGATGAAACTCAGAAACTTATATCCAGATATATTGTAATGAGATGAGTGGCATGGAAAATACATATTTGTATTCTTTACACGTTTCTTGTCTTCTAACCAGTTTTTCTGAACTGGGCACTGATGTAGACCTTTATCTCATCTATAATGTTTTTGGTGTTAATGTGGGCTAAACATTCTCCAGCTCTCTTTATCTCTCATCTATACAATGTCTTATTTTAAACCTGCGCGGGCTCTTCTTCTCGCGGTTCGGAGTGAGATGTGTTGACTTTTTTTGGTTGGCTGTGTAGACCCATTGGTAGATTAAACGGAGCGCATGGTGACATTAAACGATTGATGCGTGATGCAAATAAGTGTTTAAAGCCTCATTGCGCATTCAGTATTTTTGTCACAGGTTCCCTCACATGCGTGAATACTTGTAAAAAACATTTTGGTCGCAGTCTGGAACCCTTGGTGCCCCACTATTGCCTGGTGCCCCAAGGTACTCGCCCAGTCCTGTCTATGGATAATCCGGGCAATCATTTGATACAGTGATTGCTGACTGATTTTGTTTATTTCCGATTTTAAATTTTGTTAAACTTTTTGTATACAATTTTATCATTTTTTGTTGTTAATATTATTTTAACAAATATACAGTTAAAACTGCACAATAAATGTTCTGCTTTTTAAGATATAGTTGTTGTCTTTATATTTAACATCAACCAATACAATTAAAAATACAAGAATATATATTGGAGACTGTACAGTGGCACTGTAAAAATAACAGTAAAATTTCCAGTACTAATAGTGTACTTCATTTTGCAGTATGCTTAAAATCTACTGTCATTATTTCTACATTAATTTTACTGTTGTATGAAATACATCAACTACTGGATAATTGCTGCAAGTAAGTTACTGTTATTTGACAATAAACTTTTTACAGTGTAAGAATTTCTTACCATCAGTTGCATTTTGAGATTTTACTGCTGCAATGACTGCCACTGTAAATAAAAAGAAACATTCAGAAATGTAATGTGTCAAAATAGCAATATCTACAATAAAGTAAAATGCTATTTTTTTGTAGAACAACACAATTTCCTACTAAATATTGTGTCTTACCTGTCAAAAGTAGTATTTTAAACATTTCCATTTGCAGCCGCAGTCAAGAGTAAAGCAAAGCTATTCTCCGTCATTGAAGGAAGACACTGCAAAACTAAAATGACTTCCTTCATTACCATTTAAAAACGTAAACCTCACAGGAAATTAAAACCTATCTTTTTTTTAAATAGGCTGCGTCTGAAATAACATACTGTGACAGTAGATTAAGTACTACTTATCCATAGTTAAAAGGGACTTTATACAGTATAGTATGAATACGGGTAATATGAATGAATTCGGACAAAATGGATTCACCGTTGATGCATCAAGTGACATACGTTGTCATAAACAGTTAGTAGTTAACTGAAATGACATTAAACTAGTGCAATTTAACCACAAAGGACAGCTGTTGAATATATGTATTTGCATTTGAAAAGAGCTGCATTACCGCTTTCAGGCATTTTTGAATAAAACAACACCTCTCCTACTTCTTCTTCATTCAAAAACTCCTCTCCTGGGGGCTCATGGGATAGCAAAGGGTCCATCAAATGAACATTTCAGGATTGTGCCAGAGCTAGTAGGTCATCCGGGTACTTTTTACCTATACTGGACTGTTTTTGGAAAACTATGAATTCAAACATACCACTCGCCTCACCTGCTTTTCGCCTACTCATTCATCATGGAAGTAGGCGTTTTTGGACGAAGCCACAGTGTCTGACTGCAGCCATTTCACAGACAGAGTGCTTGAGTGATTGTAAATCATTTCGTTTCAAATTGTGTCATTCATGCATGATCAATGAAGCTTGTAGGAGTCAGTATTTGTTTCAAATTTCAGTATCTTTGATATTTGATATGTTTAACTTAAAAAAAGAAACATTAAAATCTGTCTTTTTGTTGCAGATCAGGAAAGATGCAAAACCCAATGGTGTTTTGCATCACTGAGGTAAAACTCAGACCCTTATGGCTTTAGATGAGATGAGATTTATTTATTTATCCTTTCGGAAACTTGTTCTGCACCATAAAGCATGCCTGATACATCTATACATAATGACGATTAGACAAATAACAAAACAAACACAAAACAAAATATACAAAAGAGTTTCCCTTGCCCCAACAACCCCTCACTCATGTACAAAACATCAGGACAAAAAAAAAAACACACAGACCCCCACTACATAACTAGGACAAAGTGCAGTTGTGTATACCATTATAGTCCCACAAGGGAGAAAGTACATGGTGCTATTGTAAAGTGCTGTCCTCCAGGTACTCCTCCTTATTCATCAATACAATGTTAGTTGGTATAAAAGACTTACTAGCTCGATTTGTTTGAAAATAAGGTAGCCTAAATCTCCTTCTTGATGGCAACATCTCATATGCCTGATGTAGGGGATGTGACTCATCTTTATGTATTGCTTGACCTTTCTTCAACACCCTTCTACTAGCCATGCTTTCTAATTCTGTCCCTGCAACCTTACTGGCCAAATTAACTATCTTACTCAGTCTGTTTTTGTTGATTACAGACAAGGAGAAATACCAGGCTACACAACAAAACAGTAGTACACTTGAATTGTAGCATATGGATTATGTTTATGTTTAGTTTTTTTTTTTTTTTTGGATGAAATGACATGATGACTCTTCATTCATATTTAAGTCATCTTTAGCAGACTGAAGAGTATGTTAACACATTTCTTTTTGGGAAGTTTTGAATTCATTTCTTAACTCATTAGTGGTAATAACACAATGAAAACAGGAAGTTTAAAGAAATTTATAGAATGCTTTTCAACATTTCTGTTTTGTGTCGAGTGAATTTAATTGAGATTTTTAAACTGAATGAAAAGACAGATCTCTCTTTTCACGTATCCATGACATGTACGGTATGGTGATTAAAACATGATGTAGTTGTAGACTAAAACATAATGTAGTTGTAGCAATGCAAATCATTTTGTGTCAGTATTTAATAGGCAGTAAAACTATAGTATTTTGTTTTAAAAAAGGAATTCTCATTTAGTCACACATCAATAGCATGTGAGATACACATTACTCAACTTTCCATTTTAAAACTTTTTGCATTATTAATCATTTTTGTTTCCAAGCAACACTCAGTATAGCCTGCTCAATTGACAAGTGGTGAACCTACATCCTGTAACCACAGGAATAGCAATGGCGTTTTTTTTTTTTTCAATCATAGTACCCCTGCAGCACAGAAAGGATGTCAAAACCTAAAATGAGGGCATGCATGCTTATGAGCAGAAAAATCATTTGGTGCTTTTGTTCTCTTTTAACTCTTTGGAGGTAATTGGGACATATACATTTAGTTTCTCCAGTCATATGTGAGTAACAATGTAAAACATGCACAGACATTTTGAGGGACAGGTAAATAAGTGAGAAAATAGACCACCTTTCTTCTATTTTTTATATGAAAAGATAGCAGTAGCACTTATATAAACAGTAGCACATTTTTAACCTTTAATTTTCCAGGAAGTCTCACGAAGATCAATGATCTCTTTTACAAGAAAGACAGCCATGGTCAGCCATGTAAACTCAGACTGTAATTCCATAATTTAGCAAGAACCTCTTATTGTGGTCAGTGTGGGAAATATTTTAAATATGTTGGACGTCCATCTATTTTTTTTAGGTTTTCCACGGATTAAACACTGTTTGTATCTATACTAAACGTGGCTAGATAATGCAATGCACTGATTAGCATATTAAGTGCATCATTGAATCATATTTGCATTCAGGCTATTGCCATAAATTTGGATGTATTTTGGTTTATTAGATTTAATACAGCCAAGTACACCATAAACACTCTTCTCTTTTACTTATTCTCCGTTTCTTTATGAAATAGTGATTGAAGATGATTTATTAATGTTATACACATACAGTGCATTCAGAAAGTAAAATTGATCAAGTTAAATTCCTTTATTTTCCTTATTAATACACACAGTACCACATAAAGTCAAAGTGAAAGCAGAAATGCCTGTAAATGTAATCTTTTTGACTAGGACATTCGCTGAGTTGTTCTTACGCTACTGTGTTGTCTTGGCTGTGTGCTTAGGGTTGTTGTCATGCTGGAAGTTCGGCCTACTCTGAAGATGTTTCTGTAGTCTGTACTTGACTCCTTTTAGCCTTTCCACAACACTGACCAGTCTCCCAGTCCCTGCTGCTTAAAAACACAACATGATGCAGAGTACTTCAAGTGCTTTTGTGCAAATTCCAGAGGTGTAAAGTACTCGAGTAAATGTACTTCGTTACTGTACTTAAGTATTTTTTGGGCTACTTTGTACTTGTACTGAGTATAAAAAATATAAGCAACTTTTACTCTCTACTCAATTACATTTTTGATTGGGTATTTGTACTCTTTACTCCACTACATTTGAAATGACACTTAACGTTACTCGCTACATTGTTTATTCGTCAAATAAAAACAATACGAAAGTGTCAGAGGGTGATGATGGATAGAATCTGTGGTCGCGAGGTTACACGCACACACACACAACTTCATTTGGCGCTGCGCAGAGCAATCGTAGAAATCAAAGTACTGCGAGAGCGAATCAAATGCATATGGAGAAGTCTGGTCTCGCGGTACTTTGATGTCAAACGCTGAATGGCTTGCGTTGAGCCACCGTAGCGGGACATCTGCGTGCTGCGTATGTCATAAACTGTAGATAAAAGTTCGCGTCTGGACTGAAAGAAGAGATAAAGAGCAAACATATGGATGCATATCACATTTGCTTCAGTCAAGGGACCCTTTGTTAAACTTGTGATGCTACAATCAAAACAAAAGTGATGCGCGATTGCAGGAGAGTCATCCCGCAACTCAAAGGCAAGCACAAATGTTTATATACTCTGATGCTACTTTATCAGCTAACCTGAGCTGGTACATAACTTGATATAACTTACTATATAAACCAGCGAGGTCCTGTACTGATTGCCCGAGTAACTTAAGTACATTATAAGATTGATAATAAGTTAATTTCACTGTCCTCACATTTAATCAAGTATGCTGTAATGTATTTACTGTAAAGAGGGATGCATGACGGAAGAAATGTAGTGCACTTGTGAGATAGTGGTGTTACGTACTACATGTGTTTACAATTAATCTTTCAAATGAACAACTTCACGTTTTTAATATGCATTATCATATTTCTGTTGGTGTAATTTTAGTTTACTGGAATTTTTTAAATATTAAAATTATATATTTTTAGGATAGGCCTATATAAGAATATTTGGTAACACTTTACAATAAGGTTCATTAGTTAACAGTAGTTAATGTATTAACCAACTTGAACAAACCATGAGCAATACATTTGTTACATTATTTCTTCATCTTTGTTAATGTTAGTTAATAAAAATGTAAGCTTTAATTGTTTGTTCATGTTAGTTCAGAGTGCATTAACTAATGTAAACAAGATTTTAATAAAGTATTAGTAATTGTTGAAATTAACATTAACAAAGATGAATAAATGCTGTATAAGTGCAGTTCATTATTAGTTCATGTAAACTAGTGCATCTTTGAGCCAACATTCAGTACGAGTAAAAATACTTGAGTACTTTTAAATTGGGTTACATTAATACTTTTACTCAAGTCGTATTTAAATTGGTGACTTGTAACTTGTAGTGGAGTAATTTTTACAGTAAGGAATTTGTACTTTTACTCAAGTATGGCTTTCAGCTACTCTTTACACCTCTGGCAAATTCCAAACAGTCTTCCATGTGTTTTGCACTGAGGAGAATCTTGGATTGCTGGAGGGCTGAAGTGATGATTGTCCTTCTGGAACTTTGTGCCATGTCCACACAGGATCTCTGGATCTCAGTCAAAGACACCATTTAGTTCTTGGTCACCTATCTTACTAAGGCCCTTCTCCCCGATTGGTCAATTTAGTTGGGCGACCAGCTCTTGGAAGAGTCCTGGTTGTGCCAAACGTCTTCTAGTATTATCGAGACCACTGTTGTGCTCTTGGGAATGTTCAGTGCAGCAGAATTTTTTTGTAGCCTTGAGCTCTATGTCTGAGCTCTGCGCTTTGACCTCATGGCTTGTTTTCTTACTCTGATATGCATTGTCACCTGAGGCCTTTTACAGAAGGCTGTGTGCCTTTCCAAATCATGTCAAGACAATATAACTTAATTTATCACAGGTAGACTTGAAGGTATAGAAACATCTCAGCAATGATCAAGAGAAATGGGAGAAGCCAGAGCTAAATTTTAAGAGTTGTTGCAAAGGGTAAGAATACTTATGCAAATGTGATATTTCAGTTTCCTTTGTTTATACATGGAAAATATATATAAAATTCTGTTTTTAGTTTGTCTGTGTCAGGTACTGAGTGAGTTAACTAATGAGAAAAAGAAAAAATGTAAACATTTGTAGTAGTGAAGGGGACCTAATACTTTCTGTATGCACTGTATAAGATAAGTTGTGGAAAAAGCTTAATACAAGAAGTCAACAGATTTGAGCCAATCTTTGGAAAAGTTGCTAAATCTTGAAACAGTCGCTAAGTCAGCAACACTCCAGTGAGAGGACAGACTAATGCCAAGTTTAAACTGCAATGAGAAATCGCAGACAAATGCCTGAAATCAAAGGCAAACCAGGCAAGTGACAATCAAACAGTGTGAATTATCAAAGACGCGATCTGAGAGATTCTCCTGTGAGATATCTGGCATGCTAGATATCTGGACCTGTTGGTGATTCAAAATCATGTTGTGTGAAATTGGTTTTGACTGATAATAACATTGACGATGACCTAGAGCAGTGGTTTTCAATCTTGTCCTAGGGGACCCACAGCTCTGCATATTTTGTATGTCTCCCTTAACTGACACACCCAGCTCTGTTCATGGATCTCTCCCTTAATGGCTGATGATCTGAATCAGGTGTGTTAGATAAGGAAAACATGCAAAATGTGCAGGGCAGTGGGTCCCCGGGACAAGATTGAAAACCACTGGCCTAGAGCCAATGAGCGAGCAACATTCAAGGCAGCTGAAAGTTCAGGGAGGAGTTATGATCCCAGTCTCACATGAGAACCCCGGTCTTGCACCCGTGACCTTGCGTTGTTTCCATGTTACTTCTCGCGTCAGACGGGGACAAAGATGTCAGCAATACTTCCTATGGTAAAGTCATGCAGTGTGAAACCCTCTGTCGCCGATCTATTGTGCAGTGTGAAAACCGCAGCGACTGAATGCTACCCCAGATAGTCATGCAATGTGAAAAGATCTGTGACCCAAATACTTTTTTAAAAAATCATGCAGTCTGAACTCGGCATAAGGGTGTGCTGACACTATGCCTACCGTATCGTACCCAAGTACGTTTGACCCCAAGTACATTTGTACGGTTCGTTTGGCTAGTGTCAGCTGAAACGTACCACAACACATTAGTTTATTAGACATGCAAGCAAATATTAGTGTCATGTTAAAAACAGCAAGGATTCTGAAAATTATCTTTAACAAGTGGTCTATTTAAAACAGTTACATTTAGATTCACAGTGCAGGCCTTTATGAAGTGATAAATACATTTTATAAAGCAAAAATAACTGGTTTTCTTTACCATTTTGTGCAATATGTATGATTGTAATAAAAGAGTTGGTTTATTCTTGATAACCTATAAAAAAGTACAAGTAAGTAAAATGACATTCAATAAATATAAAATGATATAACCAAAATCTTATAAGCACTCAATAACGCTTTTAACTATAAAGGTCTTTTTTAAATGTTTGTTATATTTTATTAAAATAACTAATAACAGAAGCAGGGTAGAGCCTCGATTATTGTGCACACGTCAGCTCATCTTCCGGCACCACCATGAATATCTAGAACAGAAGAGAAAGAGGAACTCCATTACTAAGAATGCCTCTGTTTAACTATATTACATCTGTACATTGTTTTAGAGCAGGGGTGTTAAACATAAGGCTGAACACGGCCCACAAATGTGTCCAATTTGGTCCGCATGATGATTTCCAGAGGTGTGGACTCGAGTCATGTGACTTGGACTCGAGTCAGATTCGAGTCATGAATTTGATGACTTCAGACTCGACTCAACAAAATGTACAAAGACTTGCAACTCGACTTGAACTTTAACATCAATGACTCATGATTTCACTTGGACTTGCGCCTTTTGACTCGAGAAGACTTGCTACTTCACATGAAAACCTGGGTAAATTTTTTTTCTGTGTATCTGCATCTGTGAAAAAAATGTCCATGTGGATGTTGGGACCGTACCAGCAGTACAGCTCAGCAGTGGTGTAGTCTACGTGATACGCAGGTACACAACTTATACCCACTAGGAATTGTCAAGGATTTCCGCATAACCACTAAAAATAGCGTGAGGATGCATAACAGCATGGTTTTTTGACATTTCAAACTTTTAGTCATAATTTATGTGAAGCACTGACCATTAGCATGCTACACTTGCTACTTTAGTGGGTTGAAATGCATATAAATATTAGGCTATATATTTGGTGTGTTTGACTTCCTGCCGAACTGCCCGATCCGATTGGCGTATGAAATCAAATTACTATAGCGGCGCGAAAGTGACTGGGGAGCAGACTGGTGTGGCGCCACAAGAACCCACAGGCGAGTGACAGCAAAGTACCGGGAGAGTGATTCCAGTTATCACATGGAGAAATCTGCTTTGAATCGCTCTCGCTGTATTTTGATATCACTAAGAGGTCTGCTTAGTGCCAAATGAAGTCGAACCTGCAGTGTAGCTGCTCACGCGACACTGTAAACAAACAGTCCATGTGGAGAAGTGAACGAGTGGAGCAGTGCTGCAACATAAAATCTGGAGAGTTAACAACGCACATGTGAGTAAACAACATTTAAATCATCAGTCCAGTTTATTACTTTATCTGGAGGTAAGAATCCAAATGCCATAAAATAAGCCGGTGATTATATCCTGATGTTTTTTAGCTGCCTTCAGTTCCTCTTTCAGCATGTTTGCTAGTGCTTCACAGTGTTAAACTTTACTTCTATGTGTTCATTTATATATCTACGTTCAAGATGTATATGATCTTAAACTTCTGTTTGGTTTGGGTGTCTAATATTAGGCTACATGATAATCTGGTAATAATAATTAAGTAAAAGCCTATTTAAATTTTTAGACAATGCTTGTATTATATGCTAAAAAGAAAGTTTTTATTTCAATGACTATGCAAATTAGAGTTAATTCAAGGTCATCTTAAATGTGTATTAATTAAAAACATTTACAACATTAAATTACACATGGTAATGTTATCAATAGTTGTCAGATAATAGCTATTGAAAGAGTGGATTTTTTTCTCCTTCAATGCATGTGTTAGCCACGGATTGAAGTTTGTAAACAGTTTATTTAATTTTAATTAACAGTTAAATAACTTTTGTCCCTGAGTTAGATGTTGATTAACACTAAACCAGTCTAAAAAATCAGTCCAGTTTCCCCAGCTGTAAACCCATTGGCTGTTAAAGTCTTTTTTTCTTATAATAAACTGACTGGCTGAGAACACATTCAGTTTATGTGTTTATGAGTACACTTTCAGAATGCTTTCAGTTACATGAAGATCCATACTGTATGCATCTGTGAGTGTGGTGGTGCTGATGGGGTGTCGCGCTGGGACGAGTGAGCATAAGGGTGAGAGGGAAACCAAAAATCTAGACTACACTGCTGCAGCTACAGTAAGTCACTACATTGATATGGCAGAAGGACAATGCCCTTTTGTTCTGGGCATTGAACAGTAAAACTCTTCCTTCACTCTTTCAAGTAGCCATCCGAGTCTTAGCAAGTGCCTGCTTCTGGTGCTCCAGTGGAGTGAGTTTTCAGCCATGGTGGCATCATGTGATTGTGAGATGTCTGGAAATGAGAGTACACTCTTAGAACAGATGTGTTAAAAGCATAACACAAAAATGTGTAAAAAAATTAACACATCCTTTCTTAGAGTGTAGCAACTGCCCACAAACTGAGGATGTTGCCGCTGCCTCTGGAGGGTGTTATGACGATTTTAAGGACCCACACACGTTTTGGACCCCCAGACATAATTAGGGGTCAAGCACTAGTACAAGTGATTGCTCTTATCATGCTTATTGTTTTTAATAGCTTACAGTCAGGGCTTGACATTCACACCCGACAACCCGCCAAATGCGGGTAGATTTCGGCTGTGGCTGGTAAGACAGCCAATCCCACTAGCCACTTTGGCAGGTTAAATATAATTTTATTGTAGTTTTCTTAAAAGTTATGCGTAATGATAAACAATGTGCAATGCGACACTGGGAAACTACAACTTCCATGAGCACACTGCACCCAGCAACGCACAGAGACCGCTTGCTGAGACCCGCGTGCGATCAGTGGACCGTTGCGGACCAAAGCGCCACCTTCCAGAGAGCACGCGAGAGCTGATGGATTTGCGAATGCAAGAGGACGCAGTTTGAGCGTATACACTTCGGGAAAAATAAAACAATTGCATGGAAGTGATCGAAGATATATAAATTCAGCGCATACCAGAATGCACATGTAATCAAAGGAAATCCGCCAGCTGAGAGGTTCGCGCATGATTTTAATGTAGGCTACTTTGGGCAACAGTAATGCCCTTTCTACATTGGCATTAAAAGTCTTAAATCACTTTTAACAGAAACCATGATCAAGGTCATAAAATACATAAACAAGTTGACAGTAAAATTCATGTACATTTCTTGACAGTATTTACTGCTGTTGTTAATAAATATTTAAAGTGGTTGTCTTTTCAGTTAAGCTTCTACACCCCTGCTTCACTTTTAATATATTCATATGGAGTGAATACAGTCTCAAAACCTCCCACAAATGCACACAATAAATCCAAACACACGCACGGTAATTCACAAATGCACACAATAAATCCAGACGCGCGCACGGTAATTCACAAATACACACAATAAATCCAGACGCGTGCACGGTAACTCAAATGCGCACAGGAGATCCACATGCGCAAACGAGACTTTACAAATGCTCGTGAGAGACCCACATATTGCAATCCACAAATTCACGCGAGAAATCCACATGCTGTGATCCACAAATGCACGCGAGAAATCCACACGCTGTGATCCACAAATGCACGCGAGAGATCCACACGCTCTCCTCCACAAATACACACATCAGAATGCACATATATAAACAATGCTGCCTTTGGTCACAACACAATACACACATACTTTATTCTGTACCTGTAACTGTTTCTGCCAAATCTTCTTCTTCGGTTTTATTGGCGGTTGGCAAACCATCTTAAAGGTGTATTACCGCCACCTAATGGACTGGAGTGTGAGCAGCAGATGATAACACGTTAACTTAGCCTATTATAATCTATTAATTAACTAAATATTTAATCAAGACTTTTATATGTTGTTTTCCCAATAAATGTTCTGTTGTCAAATTTTGCAGCCAAACGAAGCAGTTCTGTGCCCTAGTGATGACCCAATGTGCAATACAGTGTCTACCTCAAGAGGGCGCTAATCATGTATATATGTAAAATTACAAAAGTCACATGAAGAGAGTGAAAATGCAATGTTCGCAAATTAGTTTGGACCTTTATTAGACCATTTTGTTATATTAAGTGTATTAAACGTTTTGTTCAGTTTGAACTTTTTTATTAATATGATTTAACATGGACTAGCCTTAGCCTGAAATAAATGTAAAAGGTGTCCAAACTGAAAACAACTTGCACTGACATCTCTTAAAATACATCAGTGTCTCAAAATGCCCAAAAGTAATGTTTTAAGTAAGGCATGTTTGTTAAATATTTCATAATTAAGCCTAAAGTTTAAGCTAATCCCTGTCTGGGAAAACACCCTTAGTCTCTGAGTGAGCAAGCAATAGGTGACGGTGGCTAGGATGGAGCCACTCCAAGACGTGTATTAGCAGTGGTGTATTAAACATTTAAAGCATAATGAACAGTTAGAAATGTAGAATTGTTGATGAGAAACGAAGTATTAATACAGTACATAAGTTAAACAATTATTGACAAACCAATTTAATAAGACAACAAAATGGTTTAAGTGCCATTTTATTATTGATTAGAGTATGAAAACATCCAGCATTGGTAATTCATGGTTTTATTTTATTTCAAGTTGTTTAATATATTTGTATGTGGTTGTTTAACTTAAAACAGATACCACATACTGTTGTGTATTTGTCACGGCTAGGGGCTGGCTACTAAACCTAAAGCCACGCCCCTTCTCAACTTCCACCTCGAGGAGGTCCCCAAAGCCAACCCAATGACCAAACAACACGAGAGCAGGTAAGTATTAAAACAAACTTTATTTAAATATTTAAAATAACTGGGGGAATGGGGAAGGGGCAATTAAAACTAACTTCCTCTCTGCCTTCCAGGCAGACCACAGCACGGGAAGGTGGCAGAAAGGGGAAGGGGGCAACGGAAGTCCCAGGGGCTGATGACCAAAATATAGGGGGGAGTGGGCCGGGAACACAGGCTCCTGCCAACTCCGCTATCCGTGGCGCCCTCCTCTTCTCTCCTGGAGGCAAAGACAAATAGTGTGAACTTGGGGTTTATCTCTCTCTCTATCTGCGGTACCTGTGTCACGTCGGCCCAATACTTCACTGCTCACTCCACTTTGTGTTTCCTTCCACAGGCTTCGACGGAGACACGAAGACTCGTTTAACCTGGACTGGGATCGTCCTCACCTGTCGGTTTGCTGCTAGTTCTTGGTAAGTATGGTTCTTTTTTCCACAGGTCACTCTCCTAACATCCACTCCCGTCTTTTCTCTCTCTTTACAGGCAGCTTGGACACAACAACACAGTTAGTGCAACTTGGATACTTCTCACCTCTCTGCTGTTTACAGCTCGGGCATGTGTGACTGTCCACAGTTCGTTCTACTGACGTTCACTCTCGTTCTCTCTTCCTTTACAGGCAGCTTGGACACAACAACACAGTTAGTGCGCTTGGATACTTCTCACCTCTCTGCTGTTTACAGCTCGGGCATGTGTGACTGTCCACAGTTCGTTCTACTGACGTTCACTCTCGTTCTCTCTTCCTTTACGGGCAGCCTGGACACAACAACACAGTTAGTGCAACTTGGATACTTCTCACCTCTCCGCTGTTTACAGCTCGGGCATGTGTGACTGTCCACAGTTCGTTCACTCTCGTTCTCTCTTCCTTTACAGGCAGCTTGGACACAACAACACAGTTAGTGCAACTTGGATACTTCTCACCTCTCTGCTGTTTACAGCTCGGGCATGTGTGACTGTCCACAGTTCGTTCTACTGACGTTCACTCTCGTTCTCTCTTCCTTCACAGGCAGCTTGGACACAACAACACAGTTAGTGCGCTTGGATACTTCTCACCTCTCTGCTGTTTACAGCTCGGGCATGTGTGACTGTCCACAGTTCGTTCTACTGACGTTCACTCTCGTTCTCTCTTCCTTCACAGGCAGCTTGGACACAACAACACAGTTAGTGCGCTTGGATACTTCTCACCTCTCTGCTGTTTACAGCTCGGGCATGTGTGACTGTCCACAGTTCGTTCTACTGACGTTCTGGTCGACAATGTACAGGGGCGGGCTTACGACAGCTGGCCTGCACAGAAAGGCGAACGACGATGGTTTTCCTAGGGGGCGCCGGGGGCAAAAACCCTCTCGGCGGATGCGCTGGTCAGCAGGGGGCGAACGTCACACCGTCTCACCGGGCCGAGCGCTGCCCTATCCTCAATGCCCGTAGGCCGATCGAATGCCGGACAGGGGCGCCCCTTTGTAGAGACCACGGGGCGGCGGAACTCCTTCGCCTCTCACTCTGCCACAAGATAGAACACACAGGTAAAGTAGCAATATACAGGTTCGTGGTTGTACTCACACACGCACTGCCAGCTTCCCAATCTTCACCGCCACACTCTGCAACTGTCGACACACCAGACGGGCGACTTCCGAAAAAACCCACACGTCACTTTACACTTGAATCGCACACAGCGTACAATAATGGATGTTGCTCACAACCGTCAGCCTCTCCGTCTCTTCTTAGTAGAAGGGGTGATGCGGGGTACGTCTGACAAGACACACAGCACTTGCACAGCAACCCACAGCAAATACACAGCACCACTTCAACGTGAAAAGTTTTCAAATGACATGGACTCACCCCCCCCACACTACAAGTGTACACACGAGACGCCCGACGTCCTCCTCTTCACTAAGGTCAAATGGGGGCGATGGTACCACGGCCGGAGCTTTTGGTTCTGTTGCTATGGCTACTGGATCCACTTATTCCTGCGGCCCACCTACCACGCTGAGTCAGGGGTAGGGCCGCCTCCTGGAGGCGTTCGATAATACACGGGTTAGTAGGTATGCTTCAGTTATCCAGAGCCAATACTCACAGCGATCCTCTTGATGATTAGTTTACAAACTGCTTCGTTTCCTTCCTCCTTGGCTACTCCAAGCGTGTCACAATCACCGTTGTTGTCTTCTACCCACAGGGTTTCCTCTACGGTAACATCCACAGAGAACTACGAGAGAGAAAGAGAGAAAGTGCAACCAACTGCCAACGTGTAACGGACGAGCACAGCTCCGTACCTCAACTCACACACTACACAACCAAACTGTGATTTACACTGCTCTTAAATACTCCTCTGTGTGCTGTAACCCTCCAATCAACCAGCGTTCCTCTTAAACACGCACAGCTGTGCTTGATTTCGCTGATTACAGCCCTCGCGATGCTACCGGATGTCCGGTGTTTCCTCTTCCCGGTCTGGGCGGAAACATCCGGGCGGAACCAAAGTTTCCCGACTTTTGGTTCCGCCCAAAAGATCGTCACCTTGTGACATATTCAAGTAAACATTCACCCCAAAAGAATCAGATTGTTCCAGTGGGTCAAAATTATTCTTGAGTTCCTCCAGTTGCTGCGGAGTGAGAATGCTGTTTGGTGTGGGAATAATCATGCCACCTTCTCCTCTTACAGCAAAACCACTTTCATCCCAATCAAAATTAACATTCTTTTCTGAAAAGTAATAAAGTACCACTAAACAAATATGAACAATACCACTGTTCTATATCAATATAAAAAAAAATTGTTTGGCTGCGAAATATAAATATAGAACATTTATTGGGAAAACAACAAATAAAAGTCTTGATTATATAATTATTTATCTAAAATCTACTGGGTAAATTAATAGATTATAATAGGCTAAGTTAACGTGTTATCATCTTATTTTATCATCTGCTGCTCACACTCCAGTCCACTAGGTGGCGGTAATACACCTTTAAGCTGGTTTGCCAACCGCCAATAAAACCAAAGAGGAAGATTTGGCAGAAACAGTTACAGGTACAGATAAAGTATTTGTGTATTGTGTTGTGACCAAAGGCAGCAATATATGTGCATTCTGATGTGTGTATTTGTGGAGCAGAGCGTGTGGATTTCTCGGGTGCATTTGTGGATCACAGCGTGTGGATTTCTCGCGTGCATTTGTGGATCACAGCGTGTGGATTTCTCGCGTGCATTTGTGGATCACAGCATGTGGATTTCTCGCGTGAATTTGTGGATTGCAATATGTGGGTCTCTCACGAACATTTGTAAAGTCTCGTTTGCGCATGTGGATCTCCTGTGCGCATTTGAGTTACCGTGCACGCGTCTGGATTTATTGTGTGTATTTGTGAATTACCGTGCGCGCGTCTGGATTTATTGTGTGCATTTGTGAATTACCGTGCGTGTGTTTGGATTTATTGTGTGCATTTGTGGGAGGTTTTGAGACTGTATTCACTCCATATATTCGTTCAAAGTTAATTTATTTATCCCTTATGTTTTTCATACACCTAAACATATGATATGATCTATACTGATATACCTGGTATATACCAGCTAATAAATGTTGTAATAATTTGGGTGGTTAGACTGCATTTAAAAAATTCAATCTGCATCTAATTTAGCTAAACCAAGTAAATTTGCTTGAATTAAAGTCATTTTAGGATGACTTATGCCAAAGTCAAGTTTAATCATATAAAATTTATTTTACCAGCAACAAAATTGTGGCCAGTGAAAATGCTTGAGTGGCTAGTAACTTTGGAAAACAACTAGCCACTTTGGCTGGTGAGCAAAAAAGTTAATGTCAAGCATGGGCGTCGGAACCATTATACGTGGGTGGGACAGGACCCACCCACTTTTTAAGACCAATGATAATGGACCCACCCACTTTTTCTCTAATTTAGCGCATTTGTCTGTTCACTTATCAAAGCGCTGTTAGTCCAAATCCATTCCACTAGAGCAGGGATCCCTAACCTTTGCTTTTTTTACACCGCGGACCCGTTTCAGCTTTACATAATTCGCGGGGGTGAGTGGACGCTGAGTTGCTGTTCGAACATAGTGCTGAAAAACCTCCTTTGCCAAATGTTTTAAACAGAAGTAAATGTCAAACAACCATGCATTAGGAAAATTAATAACTGCTTTATTTATAGTATATTTTCTATAGACGTGTAAAACCATATTATAGCGGATTATTTTACTTTCATTGTTTCACGAGTTTGCCTGCCCATTTAGTCTTAATAATTAACGGTAAACGAACTTAGCTTGGTGTTCTTAAAGGCAGCTCGAACCTTAGGTCGGACTCGAGCCCCAAGTTCAAGACACAGAAGAAAAAAAGAGGAGATGATGAGGAGAGATGCCAGAAGAATTGCGTCTGTCGCGGAGGCACAGAGACTCCCGTTTTGCTTTTAATGATAATTTACACAGCACTAAATGTGGTTCCTTTCAAACGTTAAAAGTGTAGGCTAATCGTTAAAATATTATTACTGCTGTAAAATAGTTTATTTTTATTATGGTCCCACGATTGCTGGATTATTTTTAAGTTTTTTTTTTTTACAGAAGCCTGCAATTACTTTTCATTTGCGACATGAACGTCCTCACGTCCTCACGTTAATCGATTGTGTTTTAGAAGTACACATGCTCAAACTCTTATGACAGCATTGTTTCCCGACGAATACCATAAAATAAAGTGATCTCATTTCCAGAATCTCACATTTATATTTCTCTAAGAGAGAGAGAAAGAGAAATTGGGTATAACAAATAAAAAAGGTATACAAAAGTTGTATCAGTTTACCTTCATTCGTTTTTCTTACCTTTTATTTCCTCAAAATAAAAAATAAACATTGTAGCCTACTGTCAGCAGAGTAGAGAAAAAAAATGACACAGAGAAAGATAAATGAAACATGACATCTGTCATTATTTGCAAAATATTTAAAGGGCTATTACCAGAATTTCGACCGTAATAGACTACTGTCTTTAATTTAATAAACGCAAATGTTCAGGCTAATTAAAAGGAAACATGAAAATGTCATCTATTGCAGTAAATGTATTTTTCGGAGGGGGGGGGGGGGGGGTTATGTGGGGACCCACCCACTTTTCTTTTGCTTCCGACGCCCATGATGTCAAGCCCTGCTTACAGTGTCTCAGGATTCCTTGGCTTCATCTGTCAATGTGTATTATGCCGGGTTTAACCGAACTGCCTGTCCACCATTTTTAAATTTGTCAAAAATGGCTTTAACTTTTGAAGTTTTGGACATCGGTAGGGAGCTTCGGTATGATGTCCTGAGGGTACCTGGGAAGTCAGAGTACAGCACCACCTAGGGGATATAAACTATAACAGTTCTTATAGAACTGCTTATAACTTCTAAATACTTGGTCTGATATTAATTTTCTTTGTGAAATTGTATTCACTGGTTTATGCCGATCACAACGATACCTCATTTGTCATTTTCCATCATTCTGTTCATCTGTTATTTTAAGGTATATGGTAAATGATTTTTTTCACTTTTTTGTTTATTTTAACCCAGGTTCTGTTGGTATAATGTTTGGAGCAATTCGCACAGAAATGACTGAACAGATTTTTCTGTTACCTAGGAATGTTTTTAAGAAATACCGCTCCAAAGTTTGCCGTGCCTGTGACGTTGTCTATTTGTCATATTAAAATTAATCTGACAAAATTTGCCCATGTTGTTCATTATTGTACAAAATTTTCTGAATGACTTCATTGTTGTTTAAGTCATCTTATTGTCAAATACATTGTATTTCTTATTTTTGCTCTGTTGTGTCATTTCTGCATCTTCAGTGATTGGCGTAAGTCAATGCTTGCAGCTCTGAAACTTTGTTCCGCAGGCTGGTTCAACATGTCAACTGAGTGGCGCATCTGATAAATCGCATGCATTGAGATTTTGAGGTCATGGGCTCGAATCCCATGTGAGGGGGTGCTTCCTCTGTTGTATGATGTTTGTTGTGTCTTGGGTGCTTGCTGCGTTGGTAAACTGCTGAATTAGAGATGTATAGGAAGTATAAGACTGGATATCAGAAACTAAAAGAGAAGCTGCAGAAGTCTGGGAGTATGAAAATGGGTTACAATTAACCAGTATACAAAGGTATAGATGGTTTCAGCAGCAACAACATAAACAAACAGCTTTTAGCTTTAAACGAACTTCTGGTAGACATTCACATAAAATCAATAACAACAGAGTCCTTTTACAATAGTTTATTTCTGATAACAAGATAAATAAATGCCATGTAAATACCTTTATTCATATATCATATCTAACTCATATATTACACTGAGCTAACGTTATTTAAAAAAAAATTATGTATACAATGTTTGCCACAGGTCCTTGAATTTTTTGCCTGGCTACCAAACCTCTCCACACAGTTTTGATCCACACTCGTCGTCTTCCTTTGTCTTTAGCAAACCAAAACATTTTTTTTTTTTGACTAGGTATTTGTTTCAAAGATCAATTTAGCCATTAGCCAGACTGAGACTGATGAATAAGTACAAACCAGAAGTTCACTTCGGTTCATGTGCTTAACCCAACAACGCCTGTACTGTACATCTTATAAAACGTCTACATATATTCACAGCCTTTCCTTTTGCTGTAATGCGTCAGTTATGGCAAATGGCTACCTAGGAATATGTTATGTTTATCACCACCACTGAAAATAAGAAGAATGTAAATTTTGTCCAGATCTTTACGTGTACATTAGGGCGGTGTTATGAAAATGTTTAAACCAGTATGATGTATAACTTCATGGGCGTGTTTGAACGAGCCATTTTAGGTAGGCTTGAATAAGGCTTCACTTTTAAAAAGAAGATCTCTTTGGATTTGAAACTTTAATTTTTGCAACTTTACAGATCTTTTATGTGCACATACATAATTTAACACTCTAAAAACAAAGGAAAACATGAAATTGGGTCAAAATCTGTTAATACAGCTTTTCTTGTAATGTTTCAATGTTGCAGGTTTGGTGCTGGGGTGCACTTGATGTTGCTACAATTGGTAGTATTGCAAATCCCTTATGTAATGTCAGACTTACACTTCATATGTTTCTTATTTTAAGGGCCATTTCTTCGATGTAATATGGAAATGTATGTCTAATTTAAAATGGGTTTGTGCTAGAAACACTGTCAAGTCAGATTTACAGCATTTGTGTAACGCTTTCTTTTTAACAATGTTTATTGATTCAAAACAGCTTTACAAGAAAAATGAAGAATAATATTAATAATAATATATAGGACTTACATAACTTTCCACTGGACACTGCCAATCATCTGCCAAGCGCCTTCATTGCCATATACTTCGCTGAAGCTCCGAGACCTTCATCACCACACATCAGACGAGCTTAGTGGTCATCATAGTCTCTATCCAGCCAATCTTCGAGATCATCACCTGAAACATCTCCCTGGCATTGGTCTAGTTGTCATCTGTCTCGCTCTTAGACATTTTTCTATTTTTTTCTGTAATTAGTTCTTTCACCTGCAACTGCATGGTCTCTTTCGTTCCTTGACACATGCTTCTGATGTGTTAAAATACACTACGAAATTATGTTTATACCTTTAATTGATGCAGTTTTTATCATATATCAGTGTTTTACAGTAATCATAATGTAATAAGATTCAACATTTACATGATTCACCCATAGTCATGTATTTATAACATAATGTGTACACATACATATATATTTAAGGGCTGGGACAAAACATCTTGCAATTCTGCTTGCTTCTTCTCAATGAATTACGTTGAAATGCTGCTACATCCAAAAACCAGAGGGCGCTCTTGTTATAGACACCATTTATTTTTTAAAGAAACTGGCCAGTTAAAGAAACACTTCAGTTTTATTTGTGAGGTGAATTTTTAGACCTGGCTAGCAGTGTTGTTGCAGTGAATTTAGTGAAATTCAATATTGTTTTTTGCCAAAGTTGCTGTTTTTGTTTTAATTAACTTAAAATTAAGTAAATATGTTTTGAATTCATAAAGAGTGATTTTGTTTTATTCAGTGTGTTACTATCAGTTGTGACACTAATAGCGGAGTAAATCTGTGTTAGTGTTGTGAAGTATTAACTGTCCGTACATTGCACTTTAAAATTGAGTTTTTAAGGCTCTAGTTGAATATATTTAATAGGGCTGTCACTTTTGAGAAAAATACATAATGTTTGAAAGAGCAGGTTATCAACTTATGAATAACAAACTTATATATATTAAAAAAAATGATTCAGAACAGTAACAAACAATAACATGACAACTTAAATAGCAGCAGGAGTATATAGGAGACGCAAACGGAATTCGCGCCCGCAGATTTCGGCAGAAAACTCAGCGGAATTCCGCGGATTTAATGCCCGTCATTGACAAGCACACATATCCCGCTCTTGAGTGTGTTTGTGACCAGAACTGTCATTGACAACAAGCACACATAGAAAGCCTATCCCGAGCGTTTGTGAGCCGTCATTCACAAGTACATTAACCCTGCGCGTGCTGTTTGCTTGCCCGTTTTCAATGATAGAGAGCACAAACCCTTTGATACTTGAGATGAAATTAAACTTACCGCTTTAAGCAGATCTCACTTGGCGTCAATGTGACGCGCAACAGTCAGCACATGATCATTTCACATCCGTTTACAAGACAAATGCTGTTGTTGTTTAATATGAAGTTTACATTGCGTTGTAAAAATTATGAAATTATCTTCATACATGCTAATTTCATAATGCGAACGTATTAACACAAGCTTTTTATTCTGCTATAATATTTAACACTATAAACAATATGTCATTTTATATACAAACTATAATTCTATCTTGACATGCACATGAGGTTCATTTTGGTCCCATTTGATTCCCTCTCTTGCGCACAGTTGCAGTCGGTCTCAATCTCAGCCTCCTTCCTATTACGAGGTGTTACTGTAAAAAATGCGCTACACATGGCATTTAAAAAACCGGATGGTTTATTTATAGTTCGAATACGGATATATCACGTCATGTTCGAATGCATATTCGAATATTGAATAAAAAGTGACAGCCCTAATATTTAACCCTCTTTATATATTTGAAATCAAATAAGATTTGTCAAATGTTATCTAAATGTAATCCAAAAGTAGTCAGATTACATTACCAACGATGGGATTGTATTGCTGACTACATATTTTGTCATGTAACTCGTAATCAGTAACGGATTACAATTAATAAGTTATCTACCCAGCTCTGAGTGTTGTAAACTTATGTTTGCTTTATAAATTTTGTTGTGTTGTGCACGATAGGTCCATCGTATATAACACTGCAGTTAATATAAAAATTTCCAGTCTTAAACAAAAGCATTTTATTCAGCACTTGTGTATATAAAAGTACAATTGCTCTTAGACAAAGTGCTATGCTATAATACACAACGCAGTTTTATTAAAAATGCACGTGCTACTTTAACTGCTTTAGTAGAAAAAAGCGAAGCTTCCTCTTGATGTTGATTGTTGACAAATCGTTTTAGGTTGCTGTAAAATAGACACAGTGACATTATAATAGGCACATACTCACAAAGGCTGTTTACACCTGTTATTAAGATGTGTTTTGGTCGATCAGATCACAAGTGGATCTTGTAAATATAGGTTTTGAGCTTGTCCTCTTTTAACCACATCCAGAGGAAGTCAAAAACACGTTCAACAGGATTGCTTGTGGTGTAGATGCCTAGGCGGTCTTTTGTGGCTTTTTGAACACATTCGATCACATGCACCTATTGATCCAACACTGTATGTATTACGAAATTATGTACCTATAGTCACGTAAATTTGTGATTCTTTTTTGTTACACTGTCACGTTTTTACATGACCTTATCACGTATTTCTGTTTACATGTCATTGTCACGTATTGGTTACTCAACTGTTTTGTCCTGTTTTCAAACCATTGTTGTTTTGGTTTAGGGTTAGATTTGATTAGATTATTTATATAAATCTAAACCGAAGCGACAATGGTAAGAAAATAGGACAAAACAGTTGAGTAACCAATGCGAACAGAAATACGTGATACAGTCACGTAAAAAAAAAAAAAAACGTGACAGTGTCACGGAAAAGAATCAAACATTTATGTGACTATAGGTACGTTATTTTGTGATACTGGGTTGATTGATCTAATGTGATGTACCGAGCACAATGTTTTTACATCGGTCCTGACTTCTAGCTTCATCTCACAGTGAATGTAGCTCTTTCTCCTCCACTTTTGATCCGATAGACCAACATGCATCTCAATACCAGGTGTGAACAGGAAAATGGACACACAAAGCATTACTTTTTAAATCCTCAGACACAAAATGGCATAAAAATTTACCTATTTAAAAGATGTTAGGTCATTAGTTTCTGCTGATGCTGAATCTTCATCTTGAAAATATATAAAAAAAGGCAAATGTTCAATTGGCATTAATGGATTAATGCTGAAAATGATTATAATCTTGTCTTTAACTCACCCATTATCACACCATCAACATGAGTGATTAAAATACGATCCAGCTGCAGTTCCTCTTTTTCCTCAGATTCTGAAAGATCACAACAGACAAAAATTAAACTCATTTAAAACTTTACATAATAGGAGACAATCCTCCTACAGATGTCAATGGTGCTCAATAATGGTTTTGTTACAAACATTGCTTAAATATCTTCATTTGTGTTCATCAGAACAAAGACATTTATACAGGTTTGTAACAACATGAGAGTGAGTAAATGATGACAGAATTTTTATTTTTGGGTGAACTATCCCTTAACAACATGATTCAACAAATCAGTAAAGTTTATTAGAGTATAGGATTTGTGATATAAAAGCCTCATTACTAAAGCAATATCCCTCGAGTAGGAGTGTGATAAAGCTCTATATCATTGTTATACTACACAATATACTAGCAGGGTTAACGTTAATTCCAAACAGCGTGCGCCTTTTCAAGGAAGCGGACGCTTGTAAACAGATAAAGAGAGAATGATTGTTTTGATTGCTCTATTCGCCAAGTGTATTTTAATTGGTCACGTTATGAGACACAATGACCGCAACTCCCTCAAAAGCTTAAACATCAAGACCTCTGATCCTTAAAGGGAATCGGGCTGATCACTTTATCCGATTCATGACCTATAGGGAGCTAGAAAACTGATTGAGACACGGAAAGTATTTAAAGCAGCGTTTGTGCAGCTTAAAGTGTGATTGTGTGACGCTCTGTTCACAGCTTTTTGCAGTCACAGATAAAACAACTGTACAGCTAAACTGCTCTACATCTTCTTCACTTACATATCATTCCTTCCCTGCTCATGAATAAATGATAGTGATGGAATAATCAGATTCTAGAACCAGAAAGGAGTCTTGTATAATGATCATTACTTTATAGTGTATTACTGTAAATTGTACTGTGTTGTCAGTAAATCTTGTGAAAGGAAAATACCTTTTTCTAACGGTTTACTGGCCATGTACTCCATCATGGGTGAAGTAGTTTCTGTAATCAAACAACCATACAAAGTAAAAATAATCTGTAAACACAGACTCAGACAGATTGTTTATGTGACTCTAAATGTGAACATTTTACTTATTGATTTTGCATTGATTTTAATGTTTGACATGAACTTATTCAGTCCATACTGAAGATATTAAGGTTATATTTGACAGAATATGTACATTATGAAGGATGATTTAACAATAAACCACAAAATATTTCTTTAGCTGCGCTACACAGGTAGGGTCACATAATTATTTAGTGTTTTTACAAATGGAATCCCAAAATCATTTCGCTCACACAAACTTACGGTTCTTGGAATCTGCTAGTGAGATAAACAAGTCTTCATGAACTGGCTCTTTCTTTTCTAAAGATAAAATATTAATGTTTCATTAGTAATAATGCAGTGTAATAACACGCAAGAATAAAAACAAGTTCAAAATTTTATCAATTTAAGTAATAAAGTGAAAATAGCACGTTGGTTTATCCTATATGCAACTATTACTATTATATGTAATTATTATTATAATGCAACAACTGTTATTTTAACACATTATGTGTCATTTCATGTTAATTTTGTGTTCAAATAAATAAAAGAGACAACACAAGATGTGTTAAAATAACACAAAGTGTGTTGTTCCAATAATAACGTAGAGATGTGTCTAGTTAAGTGTTGTCCTTACACTCTAAAAATGGCTGGGTTATTTTTGACCCATGGGTAAATATTGGAAAGAACACATGCTGGGTTAAAAAATACCCCATGCTGGGTTAAAAATGACCCAATGTTGGCTTTTGGTTATGCAACCCTGGGGTATAATAACCCAGCAGTTGGGTTAAATCAATCCAGCATTGGGTCAATTTTAACCCAGCGGTGTGTTCTGTCCAATATTTACCCATGGGTCAAAAATAACCCAGCCATTAACTAGACACAACATTTGTTGTTTTAACACATTAGTTTTAAGAGTGTACACACAGACTATATGTATAATATAGTAGTATAATGTATATATTTCTGTTTGTACCTGGTTTACGAGTGATTTTCAGTACGATGCATCCAATGATCAAAATGACAAAACAGCAGACAAAACAGCCTGAAATGGCCAGCAGTATTTTTCTTTTGAACACTGCAACAAGGGACAGAAATGGACATAGTTACGGCACTGTACAAGTGAAACTTTTTATTGATACTGGAAATTTAAAAAAAAAAACACATTACTTTTTTGTTTATTTTATTCTTACATTAATATAGTATAAGTAGTACACACCCTGCTGAAAAAACCAGCTAAAACCAGCTTAAGCTGGTCAAGCTGGTTTTAGCTGGTTTAAGATGGAAATAGCTGGTTTTAGCTGGTCTCCCAGCCTGGCCAGGCTGGTCAAGCTGGTCTCCCAGCCTGGTCAAGGTGGTCTCCCAGGCTGGCCAAGCTAATCTCCCAGGCTGGTCAGGCTGGTCAAGCTGCTCTCCCAGGCTGGCCAGGCTGTTCAAGCTGGTCTCCCAGGCTGGTCAAGCTGGTCTCCCAGCCTGGCCAGGCTGGTCAAGCTGATCTCCAAGCCTGGCCAGGCTGGTATTAGGGCTGGTCAAGCTGGTCTTCTATCCTGGCCAGCTTAAACCAGCTAAGACAAGCCAGCCTGACCACCAAGCAGGCATGACCAACCTTCAACCTTGACATTGATACAATGTTGAAACAACGGTGAATGGTAAACGGTTGCAAAAGGTTAATACAATGCTTAAAAATCAACGTTGAAATTTGGTTGAAATAATGTCAGTACGGTGAATGGTAAATGGTTGTTTTATGACATTTTAATTTGTGAATCCTTTAGATAAAAATGTAAAAACTCATTTTATGAAAATACTTATATTTTTAAAATTTAACAAAAGTAATTGATCAAGTTAAAAATATATTAGACACATGCAAATAAATCATTTTTGTATTTCTTTATTTTTCCCTTTCAAAACAAGTGCCTTTTTGGTAAATATTTTACTAGGTTGCTCATATTATATAAAGTTTAAGAAGATAAAAATATTTTATGTATACTATTTGATTGATTTTTACACTGGTGGGGCATGTGATTTCCATATGATGAATTCAGGAGATGGATTAGGCTATTTTTGTAAGCATTATTATGGTTGTTTTATTTTTAGTATATTTTCATCACAATGTCTAAAATATAACGTTTCAAATATAAATTTTAAGAATACCATTAATAATGTAATAACATCCAACCTTTTCTCTGCTTTCTTTACGGTGCCACAGACAGCTCCCTCAGCCTTTTGTAAGCAAAACATGCCCATGCGGGCCCACTCTGGGGTTTACTGTGGGACAGTGTGGGCAGGGCAAACTCACACCACATCCCAAATAGGCCCCACACAGGGCCCATATGGGCAAGGCGTGCAGGCTCCTTATGACTTTGCCCTTTTGAGCCCCATAGGGGTTTTTAGTGGGCATGCCCACAGAAAACCCACACATGCCCCATATTTTTTTAGCTAGCCCCCATTAGTTTGCCATTAATCATAGTAGGGCCTAATTTTTTTTTTTTAAATATTTTAATTATTAAAATAAGTATTATTATTAAATTATTAAAATAATTATCATTGGTTGTTATTATCTTAGCAGATAATTTTTTTATGTTTATTGTTGTTGTTAAATCAAAAAACAGTTACTACACTTTTATTATAATAAAAACATTTATTTTATTTTTTTTATAAAGCCCTGTCCATTTAGAACAAAATGTGCATGCATGTTTATGAAATAATTGAACCCACCCCCGGATGAAGATCTAAAAAGCTATGTTTTAAAAGCACAATATTTCTGTTTATTTTAATAGAAGAAATATTTATTGTTAAACAAGTTCTAATTTTCAGTTCTTCTGGACGTGAGACATCTTTTTACCATCTTTATTGTTTTTTTAACATTTTGTCTTTTGTTATGTGTTATTAGCTATGGTTATTATTATTAGTCATGTTCGACTTCATGCTGCGCTGCGAGAACCGACATCATACGTTGATGACGTCAATGTATCGCGAGAGCGAGTCAAGAAATTACACTCTCGCGGTACATTGACGTTATCAACCTGTCAGCGCAGCAAGAAGTCGAACACACGTATTTGCGGGCGCGCGCCTCCGTCCTCGTGAGTTCAAAGTGGATTTTAACCGTTTACCTCAGACGACAGTTTTCATTTCTATGGCAAATTCTAAGGTAAGTTTTTATTAATTCCTGGTTAAGTCATTAAAATAAGTTCACAGTTATGTTTATTTTGTTTTTAGTAACAGTTAATTCGATATGACTAAAATATTCTGAACTTTAATGTTGACTGTTGATGCAGTGGTTTGACTGAGCTCGTGACGCATCTGAGCTAATGTAGTGCATATCTTTTATTTGTCTTTACCTTCTATAAAAATGTGTTATCCTCGTTCTTCAAATTTATTTGACATTTTTTAGTTAATTATAACGCAACTTATTTAAATGTAACAGTTAGGGTTTGACGCGTAAATGTAAAGTTATTTAACTTACAGTACGGGCACACAGTTTACAGTAACGTTAGCCTGTTAAAACTGTTAAGAATTAAAACAGAAGCCATCAAATCTGGATTAATAACTATTGTTGTATATTTATGTTCACTTTTCTTTACAGGTTATCTTCTTGTGTTTTGATGTTTTCCATTGGCTGAAGAGTAAGTATTACTTTGTGTTTATATTTGCATCCAAAACATAAGTGCTCAAAAAGTGCATATCTGGTTTATCGTTGTAATTTGGAAAATATAAGAAAATAATTTAGGATACAATGGTTATTGTTCAGCACAGCAATTCATTTCTTTTGAATGTCACTATTCCTTTTACAGTATGTAGGCTTACATATTTCAAACCCTTACAAAAGTTAATTCATAGTTCAGAGTGGATGTTGACACAAGTTTTAGAGAGGCTTCATATTGACATATAAAATTGGTCTTTGTGGTGGTGTACATAACAGCATTTTTTTCCATCTTTATGTATTATGGTTTTAATCATAATTTTTTAAATGATGGCTATGTCCATGAGCCACCCACCATCGTAACGCACCACCAAGCTAACATTTTGTAACAGAAATCAATAATTTACCATTTATTTTTGAAGCATCTCCCCTACAACATTACAATGCATTTAGTATTTGTTTTGTATTCAGATCAAATTCTACTAATCATAATAACTAAGATGCAGTGTTTTGTATTTTACAATTTATATTTTCTTTTGAAAAGGGGCCATGATTTGTTTTTTATTTTATTATGTGTTTTATATTGTAGGCAGATTACCATGAAATTTGAAGAAGTGTGATAAAATATACAGAGGTGAAGTCATGTGTCTTTCCAGATGCCCAAAAGTACATGAAGTAATGAAGTGACAGTGTACCATGACAAAAAATGTAAAAATTCTTTATTTCTTTAAAAGTTGTACTTGGGCCACAGTTTTTTGTATTTCTAACCAAAACATTACATTTATGATTCTATACTAATGAAATATGTTTTTCTTTTTCTGAACTTTATCAAATGCAATGACAGCTAAGATGAGCCTGAAGAGGAGATTTGGGAAGATGCTGTTTTATAAGTCTTTGCTTTGCCAGATCACCTGTGGATGCCTTGTTGGTCTGGGCGAGTTTGAAGTCTCTCACAGACAGTCCAGAAGGTCTGGAGTCCATCTTAGCTTTTATTGGTAAGTGACTGCACAAAAGGCTGTTTGACCCACACGTAAAGCAACTAGTCAATTTTTGCTCTGTTCAGCATCTCTTTGGGGGGGGGGGTTAAAATTGATATGACCCAAGTATTCCGACCCTTTACTCAGTACTTAGTTGAAGCACCTTTTGAAGTAGCAATCTTTGCAACTCCTGGATTCATTTGTAACCAAAGCGATCAGAAGCACCATTCACTTCTATAGTATTCTTTTAGCCTACTATGGAAGTCAATGGTGCTTCCGGTCAGTTTGTTACAGACATTCCTTAAAATATCTTCATGTGTTTATGCGAACCCATCAGCAACCATCAAGAGAAATTGGAGGCAGCTGAGCTAAATTGCAGATATTGATGCAAATGATCTGAATATGTATAATGTAAATATAATATTGCAGTTTTCTTTTTTCATACATTTGCAGAAGTTTCTAAAATTCAGTTTTTACTTTGTCATGGGGTATGTATTGTAGATTTATGAGGAAAATATCTAAACAATTACAGTATCATGTAGAGCTGCAACTATCGACTATTTTTTCAACCGATTAATTTATCGATTATTTTTTCGATTAATCGAATAGTCTAATTATTTTTTTATACATATAATTCCCCAACAAATAATAAATGTAACATCTGCCATTAACGCCAACATTTTATTTAAGCATTTTCTTAATTAAACAAACACACAAACCAAAATTTTCAACATGAAAAATAAAGTGGCAGTGCCACTTTAAAAGAGGCATTTTTCACCTTAAACAATAAAATAGGCATATATTAATATTTTAAACATTAGTTTATGATTAGTACATGCATTAACTCAGCATTAGTTCAGACTGAAGTAAAAATAAGTTCATTGTGATTCATGAACCCTTATATAAGATGTAATGGTTATATTATTACTGTTAATATTATTACTATTAGTAGTACTGCATTCTCATTTAACTTTAACATTTAACTTTTCTTAAGTTCCGGGTAAAAAACAAGTTCAGTTAGTATGATCTTCTAATATTTTATAAACAGCGTTTACGCCGCTGTTACTTTAAATAAACGCATGTCAGGAATACCTTACAAGACGAGCTTCTGTAATATCTGCGCACATATTCGCAAAAAAGACGTTCATTGGGAACTCCGCACTGCCAGCTGGCTTTCAGTGCATGCGGGCACATGCCTATCAGTTCTCAATGTGACAGTAACTTATTATTTCATAACTTCTTAATATAAAAACATGTCCTGCTCTTTATTTACTGTTTCAACATACTGCCCAGAAGCGATGCAATGTCGCGTCTGTCAGGCGTCTCGCAGCTCGTATTAAACGAAGATGTAAACACAGCTGTATTAAGCACAATATGTATTGATTCTATTGTTGTATAAAAACTTACTGTAATAGTTCAAATTCTTACGCTGACGTCTCATCATTTTGAGGTCGGAGAGCCCCAGGTTTTCTTCTTTTAAGATGATTATACACAGGTGTTGCGCTGCTGTGGTATGCCATTTCAGTTTTACACAGTATGTGTTTTATTTGGTCTCTGCTTAAAGTATTCCCACACTTTTGATCGCGTTCTGTCTGTTTGGTATAACACTTGTATCACCCGGTCGGAGCTGAAGCCGCCTTCATTTCAAAATGTAAACAGTGCGACGCATCGACGCATTTCCGGCAAATCGACGTAATTACGTAATCGACGTAATCGACTACGTCGACGCGTCGTTCCAGCCCTAGTATCATGCAACCACCTTAAAATTTAAATGTGAAAGGGGTCTACCCTGAATACTTTCTGAATGCACTGTAGGTGATCTTGATTGAGGCTTATTGTCACCTTTGTAAACACAAAAGCTTTCTTCCTTCATCAGATGGCTATGCAATGTTTCTAGACAGACTATTAAAGAACACACATACAGAAGATGTGCAATAACAAGATTTTTTTTATACATGGGCTAAAAATGCATCATTTTTTGAAAATGAAATAACTTTTGTTTCCTCTTTAGATGCTGTCATCAGGTTTTAAGTACAGTATGAGCCAGAATGGAAGGGTGTTGGTGGCCATAAGAAGACTGTGAGCTAAACCTACAACAAAATTCATATTTGCAGTTTTCCTAGAATATTTTTTTTCTATTCAGATGAATAAAATGACTTTAAAATATTATTTTGTTTTCATATTTTATGTTTTTATTCTGTATTTGGAATATTCCACTTCTGCACTACTAACTGGAAACCTAACTGTTTGAAAGAATTTGTTTTTATCTATAAAAGATCAATTTTAACAGCTGCTTTTATGTTTATTTAGAAAGGGTAGGCACATGCCATCATTCACAAACTTTACCTACTTTAGGTGTTTAGTTTTATGGATGGGGTTGTACTGTAGGTAATGAGCAGCAAATTGCATTCTTGTAATAATTACACTAAAAACATGATATGTTCAGCAAATCATTTGGTGAGTATTGAAATGTAAAGTAAAAATCTATATTTAGGGGTAAAAAGTGTGTTAAAACTGCGTCGCGATATCAACCTTGATTCACCTTTGTTGAAAGTGTGATGTTGAAACAACATTGAAATGTTGTGAAATCAACATTGAAACAACGTTGTGAAGTCAACTTTGATTCACTTTGCAAAACCAAAAGGTAATTCAACATTGATGCAACGTTGGTCCCTGATGTTGATTCAACGTTGAAATGCCGGCTGAGAAGCTAAGACCAGCCTAAACCAGCTAAAACCAGCCTGGCCAGCTAAGACCAGCTTAAACTAGCTAAAACCAGCCTGGCCAACTAAGACCAGCTTAAACCAGCCTGGCCAGCTAAGACCAGCCTGACCAGCTTAAACCAGCCTGTCCTTCTTAAACCAGCCTGACCAGCTAAAACCAGCCACCCGACCAGCTTAAACCAGTCTGGCCAGCTTAAACCAGCTAAAACCAGCCTGACCAGCTAAGACCAGCCACCCAACCAGCTAAAACCAGATAAGACCAGCTTAAACCAGCCTGGCCAGCTAAAACCAGCCTGACCAGCTAAAACCAGCCTGACAAACTAAGACCAGCCATCCTGACCAGCTAAGACCAGCCTGACCAGCTAAAACCAGCCTGACCAGCTAAAAAAAGTCGCCAAAACCCCTCTTAAACCAGCATGAAACATCCAGGCTGGGAGACCAGCTAAAACCAGCTTGACCAGCTTAAGCTGGTTTTAGCTGGTTTTTTCAGCAGGGCAGTACTATTTCCAAGGTAAACTGGCATAGAAGCAAAAACTGGAGAGTGTGTTGATTCAGTTCAATTTCTGAAAACCTTTTTTAAATCAATTTTTTGCCCAAATAACCAGTCATGTTAATTCATCCACCCACCAGATTATCCAGGACCATAATAAATAACCAGCTTATTCAGTTGCCCATGCTCTCATACTCTGTCAGATTATTTGATGATACATAACACACAAATCTGTGTTATAATATGTAAATGTATGACAGTATATTAGTACAAATAATGCAAATATTACTTACAAATATTATTTGCCTTGAACCCCTCACTCCAAGAGGACTGCAGCGGTCGTTCTGTCCTTTTCCCTCTGCATTTAAATTCATTTTTAATAGTTTCTTCGGTTGATTTGACCTTTAATGTACTTGAAGATTCATTCAGCTCCTGATTGTTCTCAAACCAGGTGTAATTCCATGTTTTATCATCTAACACCTCACAATTCAGTGTCAGGATATTTCCAGCGATGATGTCATTTATTTCAGTGACCAGGTTCAGTGAAGCTGCTGAAAGAGCTTAAAGCAAACAAATCAATTATTTTATTTTTTTATAATTATCTGTTATAATAATAGTTTTACAAAGCATTGCAAGTGTGTTTCCGTTATGTGCCATGACTGCCAATAATTTGAATTAAAGGAATAAACTGGAAAAACTAAAGCAAAAATAAAATAAACTGAAAAAAATGACATTTAAAGGTTCCAAAGAATGCATTGAAATAATCTGTTTTGATATCTACATACAGTAGAAGGTTTGTGGCTTTATTAAGTGCAAAAATGATCCAGCAACATGTTTACATGTCCACTTAACAACCCTAGGATTTGCCTTCAGAATGAAATGGTCTATTATTACCTTATTTGAAAGGGTCATGAATAATAATGTTGAGCTTTGCATGGCATTTTAAACAAGTCTCCCTAAAAAGCCCTGAATTTTACCTTACATAGCACCCCTGCCAGGGGCAGCAACTGAATAAAGACACATTTCATTTGTTGGGCTTCATTCTGTTGGTCTCATTAAATTTATTGAAAATGTTAATAATAATTAATGTCTGTTAATAGTACACAAATTCTGTGTGTCAAGACATTGAATTCAACTTACAGAGGTTATCATCAGCATTTTCTCTCAAATTGCCTTTTTTATTTGCAAAACATTTCGGTTTGTTTGCGAGTCGAATTTTCCCTCTGCAAAGCAGATTGAGTTTGTTTGCAACATGACAAAAAATTCACTTTATACAAATGACACTTTTCTTGTGACAACTTTAAACCCAGTGAATGCTCTGTCATGAGGTTGTATCCTGCATTAAAACTGAAGTTACCAGAAGTCATTTGTATGTTCACTTACCTTTAACTTGCACTTTTTCCCCCTTACTTTTGATTGAGAAGTCACGTCTCTTTGCTTTGCAGTAATAATCACCAGTGTCATGGACCAATGCTGAATTAATGATGTAATTTTTATTTGCAGTAGAAAGTTCTGTTGTCTTTGAGTCTTTGTACCAATAATATTCCCATGCGGCCCCTGTCATGTCACAAGTAAGCTGGACTTGTTCACCAGTGTAGAAAAACTCAAATGATGGCTCTGATTGTATGGCTGGTTTAGGCGTGAAATCTGCACACAACAGTTGTATGGTTAAAAATCCATCCTCAAACAATAACTGCCCATTCTTGATAGTCTGAGGCTACGGCTACATTTTCACAACAAAAGTTTCCTTTAAAAAAAGTTCCTTTTAAAATTTCATATACACACAACAACGTTGTCAAAAAATCCATCACTGAAAATGCTGCATTATGTCTATGAGGCAAGTAGATGGCGTTGATGCTTTGTAAAGAAGCACTACACTCCTGTTCACATACACACTCTTCTACAAAGCAGTAAAACAATCAAGACAGCAAAAGCATTGAGCAGTTTTGTTTAGATGGGCAATGAGTTTTCTATCACAAGTGACCCTGGACTATAAAGTCTAAAATTTTTGTAAACTTTGTTGGAGAAACGAAACTCTTGAGCAGCACAAACGCAGTCTTGTAGGCAGCCATACATTTTTCATGCAATCGAACAGCCGAACCACATAAAAACTTCACCGAAAGGTAGGGGAGAACCGTGACAAAAGTAGGGTGGGACGAAAGTAACTGTGATTTTCTCAGAGCCCTGATAACATTTGCATCCCAAACTATGACAGCTCTTTAGCACACAAACCCTTGACAGAGCTGACAAATATTGCATTATTTCCTAACTGTTTCAAGAATGTAGGTCCAGAAAGCTGTTTTCAACCATGATAAGTAAATTCCTAAAGCGGTCATTTTTTTATAACGCGTTGTGTTTCTCGTTTTATGTGTTACAGTATTGATAGGGACAATAAGGACAATAGGTCCTTAAGGTACAGTATAATATTGTACCCCAAAAGTTACAACATTTCAATGTGTTGTATACCCATAAAAGGTACAAAACTGAACCTTTGAGGGTACCACCCCAGTGACAGAAAAGGTACAATTCTAAACCTTTATTTCTGACAGTGCAGGCATGAGTGGGAAAACTGTTCTGAAAGTTTATTGGGTATCTAAGGGATACATATTGTATTGGTGCGGTGGCGCATGCGCAGAGAGCACTGGATTATGTTCATTTAATCTTTCCCCTCTTAAACTAGCAAAAGTGGATTTGGACACGTCTTTGTAAATAACCCAGTTATTTAGTTTTTAGATTTTCAAGTCAGTCCTCATTAAACTCTGCGCTAAGAGCAAAACAAATTGAAGCAGCAGCAGAGCTTGCGGCTAAGGAAGCAGAATACACTGCTATGATTGAGGAAAGGGAACAAAGGAAAAGAATTCAACTTCTAGAAGAGAAGCAAAGGCAAGAACTTAATGTTGAAAAAAGTGAGTTGCAAACATTACAAGCAGTAAGGGAGGTAAGAGCAGCTAGAGCAAGACTAGAAGTTTATGATAGAGAAGAAACAATTCATTCTGGTAATCAGAACAGTGAGCTGCAGCAACATGTAAACATTACAGAGCCTTTACGCGCAACCTCAGCTAAACCAATTCTTAATGAGAAAGCGTTATCACCACCAACTAATGCTGATGTGTCTTACCTAGCACAGGCTGTCCAAGATAGCATGATGTTGAACCGACTTCCTATGCCAGAGCCTACTATCTTCAGTGGTGACCCCATTCATTTTGTTGAGTGGAAAACTTCATTCCAATCACTCATTGACAAAAGGCACATCTCTCCAGCAGACAAATTGTATTACTTGAAAAGGTATGTCACTGGTCCTGCTCGTAAGACTTTAGAAGGCATCTTTTACAGAAACGATGAGGAAGCCTACCAAGATGCATGGAAAAGACTGCAAGATCGTTATGGACAGCCATTCATTATACAAAGAGCATTCAGAGAAAAACTTGCGAATTGGCCCAGGATACAAACCAAGGATGCTGAAGGGCTCAGAAATTTCTCAGATTTCTTAAATGCATGTACAGATGCTATGCCTCATGTAAAGGGACTGGATATATTGAATGATTGTGAAGAGAACAGAAAACTCGTCAGCAAACTTCCAGATTGGGCGGCTGCCCGTTGGAATCGTAAAGCCACACAAACTTTGAGTGAGACTCAAAATTTCCCAACCTTTCATGACTTTGGGAGATTTGTCTCAGCAGAGGCTAAAATAGCCTGCAACCCTATTACTTCCTATTCTGCCCTCCACGCTTCCGAAGCTAACAAAGAGAGACCTAACCCTAAGCTTGTTAGGAATAAAGCTAATGTCTTCCATACAAAGATGGTCACACAGCATGAGAATCCAAGGTTGTCTAATAAAGTCATTAAACCCTGTCTGTTCTGTCAAAGTGAAGAGCATCGAATTCATGATTGTTCTAAATTCTCTGTTAGATCTCTTGAAGAGCGAAGGCAGTTCATTAAGGACAATAAGGTGTGCTATGGATGTCTGAAGCCCGGTCATGGTGCCAGAGAGTGTCGCTACAGACATACATGTAATACATGCAGAAGAAGACATCCTACATGCCTACACGATGACACCTTTGTTATGAGGTCGAAGTCTTCTCCTAATAATGCCTCAGAAGAGGAGAGAGTTGTAACAACGTCTTTGAGCGTAGAATCTGGTTGCACATCCACCATCACCTCAATGATTGTACCTGTGTGGTTGTCTTCACAAAGGGACCCAGTCTCTGAGAAACTTGTCTATGCTCTTCTAGACACACAAAGTGACTCAGTCTTCATTGAAGAGGCAGTAAGTCAAGGTCTACAGGTAAACTCATGCCCAGTTACTCTTAGGCTCACTACTATGATAGGAAAAGATTCATTAACATCAAGTGAAAGAGTGTCTGGTTTCCGAGTCAGAGGCTTTAATTCTACAGTTGTTCTAGACCTTCCTCCTGCATACACAAAGCAATGTATCCCTGTGGATCGTGCACACATCCCTACCAAAGATACTGCCAGACACTGGAAACATCTCACTGCTCTCACAGATAAAATTCCCCCACTTCAAGATTGTGAGGTTGGACTCTTGATAGGATATAACTGTTCCAGAGCTCTAGCACCCAGAGAAGTGATCATTGGAGCAGACAACGAACCATATGCTGTTCCCACAGATCTTGGATGGAGCATTGTGGGTCCTTCTTTGAAGAATCATGATTCTGTAAATGGTGTCAACATATGTCA